>NC_059468.1:44625255-44667755 GCF_905237065.1 Salmo salar
GAATCTACCTGCCCTGACCTTGAATCTGCCAGCCCTTCAGTACCTATTGGACACTGTACTGGTTTTGACCCTTTTGCCTGTCCACGACCATTCTCTTGCCTACCCCTCTGTCACGACTTCCGCCCGAAGTCGGCCCCTCTCTTTGTTCGGGCGGCGTTCGGCGATCGCCGTCACCGGTTTACTAGTTACCACCGATCTATGTTTCCCTGTTCGTTTGGTTTTGCCTGTTTCATATTCCCTGATTATGTTCATTATTTAACCCTCTGGCTTCCTGTTTGTCCGTGATTGTTTCCTGTTTTGTGGTTGTTGGAGGAGCTTCTCCCAGCCATGTTATTTTGCTGTGGGAGAAGTTGGATTGTGGTTTCTGAGTAAACACGTTTTGTTTGCACTCATCCCTGTGTCCTGCGCCTGACCCCGATACGTCTCCTACGAAAAGCATTACACCCTTTTTGGATTAATAAATATTTTAAGACTCCAACCATCTGCATCTCGCCTTGTCCCTTGATAATAATGACAAAGCAAAAAATAGGTTTTTAGACATTTTTGCTACTTGAATTACAAAAAGATATATTTATGTTACATTTACATTAGTATTCAGACCCTTTACTCAGTACTTTGTTGAAGCACCTTTGGCAGCAATTACAGCCTCGAGTCTTCTTGGGTATGACGCTACAAATTCGACACACCTGTATTTGGGGAGTTTCTCCCAGTCCTCTCTGCAGATCTTCTCAAGCTCTGTCAGGTTGGATGGGGAGTGTCTCTGCACAGCTATTTTCAGGTCTCTCCAGATGTTCGATCGGGTTCAAGTCCGGGCTCTGGATGGGTCACTCAAAGACATTCAGAAGTCACTCCTGAGTTGTCTTGGCTGTGTGTTTAGGGTCGTTGTCCGGTTGGACGGTGAACCTTCGCCCCAATCTGAGGTCTTGAGCGCTCTGGAGACTGTTTTCGTCAAGGATCTCTCTGTACTTTGCTCCGTTCAGCTTTCCCTCGATCCTGACTAGTCTCCCAGAACCTGATGCTGAAAAACAAACTCACAGAATGATGCTGCCACCACCATGCTTCACCGTATAGGGATGGTGATAGGTTTCCTCCACACGTGACGCTTGGCATTCAGACTCGACACAATCCTGTCTCGGAGCTCTTCGGACAATTATTTAGACCTCATGGCTTGGTTTTTGCTTTGACATGCACTGTCAACTGTGGGACCTTATATAGACAGGTGTGTGCCTTTCCAAATCATGTCCAATCAATTGAATTTACCACAGGTGGACTCCGATCAAGTTGTAGAAACATCTCAAGGATGATCAATGGTAAACAGGAAGCACCTGAGCTCAATTTCGAGTCTCATAGCAAAGGGTCTGAATACTTATGTAAATAAGGTATTTCTCTTTTGTATTGTTAATACATTTGCAAATATCATTATGGCAAATATACATTTGCTTTGTCATTATGGTGTATCTCCATTATCCAGTCTATATATCTCCATAATCCAGTCTATATATCTCCATCATCCAGTCTATATATCTCCATCATCCAGTCTATATATCTCCATCATCCAGTCTATATATCTCCATCATCCAGTCTATATATCTCCATCATCCAGTCTATATATCTCCATCATCCAGTCTATATATCTCCATAATCCAGTCTATATATCTCCATAATCCAGTCTATATATCTCCATAATCCAGTCTATATATCTCCATCATCCAGTCTATATATCTCCATCATCCAGTCTATATATCTCCATAATCCAGTCTATATATCTCCATAATCCAGTCTATATATCTCCATCATCCAGTCTATATAGTGTATAGGGCTTTATGGCAATATATAGGGTTATATTTAAGGTTGTGTGTTGTATTGAAGTGTTTTACGTAAATGCACATGAGATCAGTATGCATTAGTTTTATATACACGATTGGGCGAGGTGGTGGTTGGGGAGGAGAGGGGGGGAGTGGTGGTTGGGGGAGAGGGGGGGAGTGGGGGGGGGAAAACCAAATGAAATTGCGTGGCCACCTACCAACACACCTTGGCAGAGGGGAGCTCCACACCCTCCTCCGCCCCCCCAGACACGTCACCCTCGCCGGCCCCTCCAGACGGTAACCAGGGAAACAGGAGAAGATGAGCACGTCTCCCACCCCAAACTGTAACCCTTTACGGGTACTGTAGGGAGGAACGCCCGGGTCTTCACACGGCTCCAGATCATACTCTGGAGGAGGAGAGGAGAGGAGAGGAGAGGTGAGGTGAGGTGAGGTGAGGTGAGGTGAGGTGAGGTGAGGAGAGGAGAGGAGAGGAGAGGAGAGGAGAGGAGAGGAGAGGAGAGGAGAGGAGAGGAGAGGAGAGGAGAGGAGAGGAGAGGAGAGGAGAGGAGAGGAGAGGAGAGGAGAGGAGGAAGTGATGAATGGAAAAGAGAGATAATCACACGTAATATTAAAACTCCACATTTGTTTTTAAGGATACCAATAATGCATTGCACTATCATGGAATTTCTTCCAGTTGACCCATGATCATCAAAGGAGTCTATGTAGCTCTGTTACACCTGTTACTACTGTCACACCTGTTATTACACCTGTTACACCTGTTACTACACCTGTTACACCTGTTACTACACCTGTTACACCTGTTACTACTGTTACACCTGTTACACCTGTTACTACACCTGTTACACCTGCTACACCTGTTACACCTGTTACACCTGTTACTACACCTGCAACACCTCTTACTACACCTGTTACACCTGTTACACCTGTTACTACACCTGTTACTACACCTGTTACACCTGTTACACCTGTTACTAATGTTACACCTGTTAAACCTGTTACTACTGTTACTACTGTTACACCTGCTACACCTGTTACACCTGTTACTACACCTGTTACTACACCTGTTACTACACCTGTTACTACACTTGTTACACCTGTTACTACACCTGTTACTACACCTGTTACACCTGTTACACCTGTTACTACACCTGTTACACCTGTTACACCTGCTACACCTGTTACACCTGATAATACTGTTACACCTGTTACTACCTGTTACACCTGCTACACCTGATAATACTGTTATACCTGTTACACCTGTTACACCTGCTACACCTGATAATACTGTTACACCTGATAATACTGTTACACCTGTTACACCTGTTACTACACCTGTTACTACACCTGTTACACCTGTTACTACACCTGTTACACCTGCTACACCTGATAATACTGTTACACCTGATAATACTGTTATACCTGTTACACCTGTTACACCTGCTACACCTGATAATACTGTTACACCTGATAATACTGTTACACCTGTTACACCTGTTACTACACCTGTTACTACACCTGTTACACCTGTTACTACACCTGTTACACCTGCTACACCTGATAATACTGTTACACCTGATAATAGTGTTACACCTGCTACACCTGTTACACATGTTACACCTGCTACACCTGTTACTACACCTGTTACTACACCTGTTACTAGACCTGTTACACCTGTTACACCTGTTATACCTGTTACTAGACCTGTTACTACACCTGTTATACCTGTTACTAGACCTATTACTACACCTGTTACACCTGCTACACCTGTTACTAGACCTGTTACTACACCTGTTACACCTGTTATACCTGTTACTAAAGTTACTCATTTTACTAATGTTACACCTGTTACCAATTCTGCTACTGTTTCTCATGTTTGCACTGTTAGTTTCATGGTGCTTCTAGCCAGAACGGAAGGTTACCCTGTGACAAATACACACAGACACTTCATATTTGTTTACATTGCATCACACAATAAGGTATTCTCTCAGTATTCCAAATGTCACACGATTTTAATTCCGTAAAGACTTAAAACGCTATTCCATGGTCCTTGGAGCCGGCTATAAGAAGCCATGCTTAGTTAAACCTGCCCCAACCCCTACCTGAGAAGGCTGCCCCAACCCCTACCTGAGAAGGCTGCCCCAACCCCTACCTGAGAAGGCTGCCCCAACCCCTACCTGAGAATGCTGCCCCAACCCCTACCTGAGAATGCTGCCCCAACCCCTACCTGAGAATGCTGCCCCAACCCCTACCTGAGAATGCTGCCCCAACCCCTACCTGAGAATGCTGCCCCAACCCCTACCTGAGAATGCTGCCCCAACCCCTACCTGAGAAGGCTGCCCCAACCCCTACCTGAGAATGCTGCCCCAACCCCTACCTGAGAAGGCTGCCCCAACCCCTACCTGAGAAGGCTGCCCCAACCCCTACCTGAGAAGGCTGCCCCAACCCCTACCTGAGAAGGTGATGTTGAATCCCTCGTAGGAAACAGAGAAGTCTGTGAGGAAGCGTATCTGAGCGGTGTAGTTCCCATACAGGCCTGCGCTGAGGGTAGGGGGCAGTGTTGAGCCTGTTAGTCTCCACAGGGGCTCGGGGAAGCTGCCGTTCTCTGTCACCAACAGGTGGTCATGGGGAGACTCTAAGTGGAATGTATGGAAGGTGAACTGGACACCTGGTGGGGCAAGAGATAGACAGAAGAGTCAGATACAGTTTTCCTGCTTGGGGACGAGAGAGAGAGAGAGAGAGACAGAGAGACAGAGAGAGAGACAGAGAGAGAGAGAGAGAGAGACAGAGAGAGAGAGAGAGAACAGAGAGAGAGCGAGAGAGACAGAGAGAGAGAGAGACATAGAGACAGAGAGACAGAGAGAGAGAGGAGTCATAAGGTTTTCCTGGTCGGGGAGGAGAGAGAGACAGAGAGAGAGAGAGAGAGAGAGACAGAGAGAGATTAATGGTGAATAAGTAGGTAGATATTAGAACTAACAGACCAGAGTCATCTACACTTCGTGATGGGTTACTACAGGAGAGAGCAGCGGATGGTCAGCTACTCTGGGAGAATACGAGTAGAACATGTTTCTGTTTTAAAAGCTGAAAACAGCCTTAGACAAAAATGTTTGTGTCCATGGATGTGTTTGGGTACTTTTTAATAGGTAATAGCACTAATAGAGATTTAACTAGAAAAGCCTTGGGCTTGCCTAGCAGTGGTACAGGGAAGCACAGTACCTATCGTTTTCTATAAGACCAGATAAGTGAAATTGAATTTGAATTAGACTGGAGGTGAACAGTACGTAGGCAGGAGTGGCCCTGCTCACCTTTGCCATGGGAGGACTCTATCATCCAGGTGCAGTTCAGGTTGTGAGGATAGAAGTCTGGAAACCCCGGAGAGAGGATGGTACCGGTGTTACCCTGAATATAACCTCCACACAATGCTGTAGAGAGAGAGGGGGAGGGAGGGAGTAGAGGGAGGGAGGGAGGGAGGGAGAGAGAGAGCGAGAGAGAGTGAGAGAGACAGGTTAGAGAGAGAGAGAGAGAGCGAGAGAGAGCGAGAGAGAGATGGATAGAGAAATAGATAGAGAGAGACAGAGAGACAGAAAGACAGAGAGACAGAGAGAGAGGGGGAGGGAGGGAGTGGAGGGAGGGAGAGAGCGAGAGAGAGTGAGAGAGACAGGTTAGAGAGAGAGAGAGAGAGAGAGACAGAGAAAGATGGATAGAGAAATGGATAGAGAGAGAGAGAGAGACAGAGAGACAGAGAGACAGAGAGAGAGAGACAGAGAGAGACAGAGAGAGAGCGAGAGAGACAGAGAGAGAGCGAGATAGAGAGCGAGATAGAGAGAGAGATGAATGGTGAATAAGTAGGTAGAGATTAGAACTACACTTAAAATCAATATACCCATGTTTCACCATGCTCTACAATCCAGTTTAGTAGCCCTTCCGAAGGACATACACAGACAAATGAAATCTGGCCTTAAAAAGTGAAATAAGAAGATAAACTCTGAAGGACAATTTCAACACTTTCATCCTAGCTTTTTACAGATTGATAAAGGCACGTTCAACACTGGGGGTCATTTTGTGAACAGAATTTAGAATTCGGGGCCGTACCATCACAGCTGGGAAGGGGTCGACACCACTGGAAGTTCGGTTCACACTCCAGGGGTTCCGGGTCGCTGAGGGAGTACCCCGCGTCACAGCTGAACCTTACCAAGGCACCCACGTAGAAGTCGTTGCCATGGCGTTGGCCGTTGACGGGGATGCCAGGGTCGACACAGTGATCTGACTGTAGCTGTAGAGCTGAGGAGGAAAAACACACACACTGGGGTTATTACACACACACACACACACACACACACACACACACACACACACACACACACACACACTGGGGTTATTACACACACACACACACACACACACACACACACACACACACACTGGGGTTATTACACACACACACACAGTTATTACACACACACACACCAGGGTTATTACACACACACACAGGGTTATTACACACACACACCAGGGTTATTACACACACACACAGGGTTATTACACACACTGGGGTTATTACACACACACACAGGGTTATTACACACACACACAGGGTTATTACACACACACACCAGGGTTATTACACACACACACAGGGTTATTACACACACACACAGGGTTATTACACACACACACAGGGTTATTACACACACACACAGGGTTATTACACACACGGGGTACACACACAGGGTTATTACACACACACACCGGGTTATTACACACACACACACAGGGTTATTACACACACACACACAGGGTTATTACACACACACACCAGGGTTATTACACACACACACAGGGTTATTACACACACACACCAGGGTTATTACACACACACTGGGGTTATTACACACACACACACACACAGTATTGTAATTTTATTGTTATTCTAAAACACAAAGATGGAATAACCGGAGTAACAGACCAGCTAACAGACCAGCTAACACACCAGCTAACACACCAGAGTAACAGACCAGCTAACAGACCAGAGTAACAGACCAGCTAACAGACCAGCTAACACACCAGCGAACAGACCAGCTAACAGACCAGCTAACAGACCAGCTAACAGACCAGCTAACAGACCAGTGTAACAGACCAGCTAACAGACCAGCTAACAGACCAGCTAACAGACCAGCTAGCAGACCAGTGTAACAGACCAGCTAACAGACCAGCTAACAGACCAGCTAACAGACCAGCTAACAGACCAGAGTAACAGACCAGCTAACAGACCAGCTAACAGACCAGAGTAACAGACCAGCTAACAGACCAGCTAACAGACCAGCTAACAGACCAGCTAACAGACCAGCTAACAGACCCGCTAACAGACCAGCTAACAGACCAGCTAACAGACCAGCTAACAGACCAGAGTAACAGACCAGCTAACAGAGCAGCTAACAGACCAGCTAACAGACCAGCTAACAGACCAGCTAACAGACCAGCTAACAGACCAGAGTAACAGACCAGCTAACAGACCAGTGTAACAGACCAGTGTAACAGACTAGCTAACAGACCAGCTAACAGACCAGCTAACAGACCAGCTAACAGACCAGCTAACAGACCAGCTAACAGACCAGAGTAACAGACCAGCTAACAGACCAGAGTAACAGACCAGTGTAACAGACTAGCTAACAGACCAGCTAACAGACCAGCTAACAGACCAGTGTAACAGACCAGTGTAACAGACCACCTAACAGACCAGTGTAACAGACCAGCTAACAGACCAGCTAACAGACCAGAGTAACACACCAGAGTAACAGACCAGCTAACAGACCCGCTAACAGACCAGCTAACAGACCTAGTAACAGACCAGAGTAACAGACCAGAGTAACAGACCAGCTAACAGACCAGAGTAACAGACCAGCTAACAGACCAGAGTAACAGACCAGAGTAACAGACCAGCTAACAGACCAGCTAACAGACCAGCTAACAGACCAGCTAACAGACCAGAGTAACACACCAGAGTAACAGACCAGCTAACACACCAGCTAACAGACCAGAGTAACAGACCAGCTAACAGACCAGAGTAACAGACCAGCTAACAGAGCAGCTAACAGACCAGCTAACAGACCAGAGTAACAGACCAGTGTAACAGACCAGCTAACAGACCAGCTAACAGACTAGCTAACAGACCAGAGTAACAGACCAGCTAACAGACCAGCTAACAGACCAGAGTAACAGACCAGCAAACACACCAGCTAAAAGACCAGAGCAACAGACCAGAGCAACAGACCAGAGCAACAGACCAGCTAACAGACCAGCTAACAGACCGGAGTAACACACCAGCTAACAGACCAGCTAACAGACCAGTGCAACAGACTAGCTGATAGACCAGCTAACAGACCAGAGTAACAGACCAGCTAACAGACCAGCTAACAGACCAGTGTAACAGACCAGCTAACAGACCAGCTAACAGACCAGCTAACAGACCAGCTAACAGACCAGAGTAACAGACCAGTTAACAGACCAGAGTAACAGACCAGCTAACAGACCAGCTAACAGACCAGTGTAACAGACCAGCTAACAGACCAGCTAACAGACCAGCTAACAGACCAGCTAACACACCAGCTAACAGACCAGCTAACAGACCAGTGTAACAGACCAGTTAACAGACCAGAGTAACAGACCAGCTAACAGACCAGAGTAACAGACCAGCTAACAGACCAGAGTAACAGACCAGCTAACAGACCAGCTGATAGACCAGCTAACAGACCAGCTAACAGACCAGCTAACAGACCAGAGTAACAGACCAGTGTAACAGACCAGCTAACAGACCAGCTAACAGACCAGCTAACAGACCAGCTAACAGACTAGTGTAACAGACCAGAGTAACAGACCAGTGTAACAGACCAGAGTAACAGACCAGTGTAACAGACCAGCTAACAGACCAGCTAACAGACCAGCTAACAGACCAGCTAACAGACCAGAGTAACAGACCAGAGTAACAGACCAGCTAACAGACCAGCTAACAGACCAGAGTAACAGACCAGCTAACAGACCAGAGTAACAGACCAGAGTAACAGACCAGTGTAACAGACCAGAGTAACAGACCAGCTAACAGACCAGCTAACAGACCAGTGTAACAGACCAGCTAACAGACCAGTGTAACAGACCAGAGTAACAGACCAGCTAACAGACCAGCTAACAGACCAGCTAACAGACCAGTGTAACAGACCAGAGTAACAGACCAGTGTAACAGACCAGCTAACAGACCAGCTAACAGACCAGCTAACAGACCAGAGTAACAGACCAGAGTAACAGACCAGCTAACAGACCAGCTAACAGACCAATACAAATTCCAGTCAGTGTTTTTATTTGAATACAGGGGCCAACTAAAATAGATCTCATACACGATGTTTTCTGCTGATGTGTCCCTGTGTGTTTTCTGTTGATCGCCCCTGTGTGTTTCCTGTTGATGTGTCCCTGTGTGTTTCCTGTTGATGTGTCCCTGTGTGTTTCCTGTTGATGTGTCCCTGTGTGTTTCCTGTTGATGTGTCCCTGTGTGTTTCCTGTTGATGTGTCCCTGTGTGTTTCCTGTTGATGTGCCCCTGTGTGTTTCCTGTTGATGTGCCCCTGTGTGTTTCCTGTTGATGTGCCCCTGTGTGTTTTCTGCTGATGTGTCCCTGTGTGTTTCCTGTTGATGTGCCCCTGTGTGTTTTCTGTTGATTAAATAATAATAATAATAATAATAATAATATTAATAATTATGGATGTTGTGATTGAGATGTCTGCTTAGAGAAAAGAGTGTGATGATGGTTTTAATTAACATCACCTCAGGAATTCCACCTCGGGAATACAAGCTCGAGAATACTACCTCATTAATATCACCTAAAGATGTAATATTGTTACTTAAAGTCTCCGATAACTCAATCAGAGACCTGGCATGATTATAGCTCAGTCAGAGACCTGTCCTGGCATGATTATATCTGTCAGAGACCTGGCATGATTATATCTCAGTCAGAGACCTGAGCAAGGACCTGGCAATGGAATAGCAAAACCAATTATTTGTAATGATGGGCTCTGTGTCAATCCAAGCAAACTAATCTGGATTATAAATCTGATTTTTTTTTTGTCTTTGAGGAGAGGAAGGTAGGGATCATTTCAAAGTTCCTCTAATGGTTGCTCTGGACCCAGAAATGTCTACTGGTTCTAGAAAAACACAAAGTCTTACTCTCATAGTGGATGCGGAAGCCGATGTCCGAATGGCTTTTGTCGGTGGAGAAGAGGAGGAACAGGAAGTTGGAGGTGCTGATGAGGAACTGGGGCACCTGTGTACCCTGGTAGCTACCAATTAGAGGTGAGGAAGGGAACCGCCCATCACGCACCTCCAGCACGTCATAGTTTACCTCAGTACGAAACCTGGGGGAACAACCAATTGGTTAACAGGAATCTGGGAGAACAACCAATGTGTGAACAGCAATCGATGGGACAACTAATGGAGGAACAGCATTCTGGGGGAACAGCCAGCAGGTTAACAGGAATCTGGGGGACCATCCTCCTCAGTGAATTTCTGAAAGAAATGTAAATTGTGAAACTTTAAAAAATAGATGCTAAATATATTCACGTCGCCAAATAATTGATTAAAACACACTGTTTTGTAATGAAGGTCTACAGTAGCCTCAGCAGCACTCTGTAGGGCAGCACCATGGTGTAGCCGGAGGACAGCTAGCTTCCATCCTCCTCTGGGTACATTGACTTCAATACAAAACCTAGGAGGCTTCTGGTTCTCACTCCTTTCCATAGACTTACACAGTAATTATGACAACTCCCGGAGGTCGTCCTCCAACCTATCAGAGCTCTTGTAGCATGAACTGGCATTTTTCCACCCAATCAAAAGATAAGAGAATGAATCTAGTACTGAAAACATAAGCTACAGCTAGCTAGCACTGCAGTGCATAACATGTGGTGAGTAGCTGACTCAAAGAGAGAAAGACAATAGTTGAACAATTTTGAACAAATTATATATATTTTTTCAAACTGAAGGAGAAGCAAGAGAAAAATAGAGAGAGAGAGAGAAAGCTGTATTTCCAAAAATGTTTCACTTTCACATTCATTTACTTAGCTAGCAAGTGCAGCTAGCTAGTTTAGCCTACTCAAACACCCGGCTCAAACAGAGAGGGAAGCTATGTTAGCTAGCTGGCTATGGCTATCCAACACTGGAACTTTGTCAAGGTAAGCTTTTGGTTTCTATATTTATTACCACCAGGGCCCGCCGGTGTAACTGCTAAGCTGATTGCTGACTGTACACTGTGATGCATGATTGTAGCAGGTTAACTAACATGTTAGTTCTAGTAGCTATGTTGGCAGTAACGTTAGCTAGCTAATATGGTGACATCGATGTGTGTAGCGCTTAGCGGTTATTATATGAAGGTTTTCCTTGGAAAGGTTTTTTCCCCTGGTCACAGACAGCTGATGTGTTGTGCACTGAAGTCCAGAAGCGAAGGGAAAAGGTGAGGGGAGGAGAGTGTGTAGATGGGAGAAGGAATTATACAACGAGTTAAAAGACCATGCTGTTTGTACGTGGCTGCTATGAAAGGGATCATGCTGTTTGTATGTGGCTGCTATGAAAGCTAACATGCTGTTTGTACGTGGCTGCTATGAAAGCTAACTGTGTTTGTACGTGGCTGCTATGAAAGGGATGATGCTGTTTGTACGTGGCTGCTATGAAAGGGATCATGCTGTTTGTATGTGGCTGCTATGAAAGGGATCATGCTGTTTGTATGTGGCTGCTATGAAAGCTAACTGTGTTTGTACGTGGCTGCTATGAAAGGGATGATGCTGTTTGTACGTGGCTGCTATGAAAGGGATCATGCTGTTTGTACGTGGCTGCTATGAAAGCTACTTTACGTGGCTGCTATGAAAGGGATGATGCTGTTTGTATGTGGCTCTTGCTTGTTCGTGGCTGCTATGAAAGGGATGATGCTGTTTGTACGTGGCTGCTATGAAAGGGATCATGCTGTTTGTACGTGGCTGCTATGAAAGTGAACTGTGTTTATGTGTGTCACCAGGGGTGTATTCATTCCGCCGATTCTGTTGAAAATGTTTTTTTGAACGGAAGCAAACAGAACAAAAACGGGAAAAACATACCTTAACCTGTTAGGGCTAGGGGGCAGTATTGACACGGCTGGATAAAAAACATACCTTAACCTGTTAGGGCTAGGGGGCAGTATTGACACGGCTGGATAAAAAACATACCTTAACCTGTTAGGGCTAGGGGGCAGTATTGACACGGCTGGATAAAAAACATACCTTAACCTGTTAGGGCTAGGGGGCAGTATTGACACGGCTGGATAAAAAACATACCTTAACCTGTTAGGGCTAGGGGGCAGTATTGACACGGCTGGATAAAAAACATACCTTAACCTGTTAGGGCTAGGGGGCAGTATTGACACGGCTGGATAAAAAACATACCTTAACCTGTTAGGGCTAGGGGGCAGTATTGACACGGCTGGATAAAAAACATACCTTAACCTGTTAGGGCTAGGGGGCAGTATTGACACGGCTGGATAAAAAACATACCTTAATTTGTTTGATAGAAACTCTTGTCTGCAACTGTTGGACTAACAATGACACCCTAGATCAGCTAGATGCAGGTAAGAGTGTTCCTGTACTGAACATGTCACTGTCTGTCACTTCATATTTCTCTCCACCTGTGTGCACCTACGCTGTAAACTTTCATTCATAGGAACCCATCACTGTTACATTGAACTGGGTGAATATGAAGGACAGTATCCTAAACCCATCACTGTTACACTGAACTGGGTGAATATGAAGGACAGTATCCTAAACCCATCACTGTTACATTGAACTGGGTGAATGACAGTATCCTAAACCCATCACTGTTACATTGAACTGGGTGAAGGACAGTATCCTAAACCCATCATTGTTACATTGAACTGGGTGAATATGAATGACAGTATCCTAAACCCATCACTGTTATATTGAACTGGGTGAAGGACAGTAACCTAAACCCATCACTGTTACATTGAACTGGGTGAATATGAAGGACAGTAACCTAAACCCATCACTGTTACATTGAACTGGGTGAATATGAATGACAGTATCCTAAACCCATCACTGTTACATTGAACTGGGAGAATATGAAGGACAGTATCCTAAACCCATCACTGTTACATTGAACTGGGTGAATATGAAGGACAGTATCCTAAACCCATCACCGTTACATTGAACTGGGTGAAGGACAGTATCCTAAACCCATCACTGTTACATTGAACTGGGTGAATGGAATATGAATGACAATCATCCAATATGCTGTAATAGAAATAAGGCCATGCTCATAAAAACAATTGTAATGTCCTCCCTCATCTTAAACCTCACCAACCGCCACTGGTCTATATACTGTATATCATTGGGAACAACCAATAGGTTAGCAGGAATCTGAGGGAACAGCCAATAGGTTAGCAGGAATCTGAGGGAACAGCCAATAGGTTAGCAGGAATATGAGGGAACAACCAATAGGTCAGCAGGAATCTGAGGGAACAACCAATAGGTTAGCAGGAATCTGAGGGAACAACCAATGGGTTAGAAGGAATCTGAGGGAACAACCAATAGGTTAGTAGGAATATGAGGGAACAACCAATAGGTTAGTAGGAATATGAGGGAACAACCAATAGGTTAGCAGGAATCTGAGGGAACAACCAATGGGTTAGCAGGAATCTGAGGGAACAACCAATGGGTTAGCAGGAATCTGAGGGAACAACCAATGGGTTAGCAGGAATCTGAGGGAACAACCAATAGGTTAGTAGGAATCTGAGGGAACAACCAATAGGTTAGTAGGAATCTGAGGGAACAACCAATAGGTTAGCAGGAATCTGAGGGAACAACCAATGGGTCAGCAGGAATCTGAGGGAACAACCAATGGGTTAGCAGGAATCTGAGGGAACAACCAATAGGTTAGCAGGAATCTGAGGGAACAACCAATAGGTTAGCAGGAATCTGAGGGAACAACCAATGGGTTAGCAGGAATCTGAGGGAACAACCAATGGGTTAGCAGGAATCTGAGGGAACAACCAATAGGTTAGTAGGAATATGAGGGAACAACCAATAGGTTAGCAGGAATATGAGGGAACAACCAATAGGTTAGCAGGAATATGAGGGAACAACCAATGGGTTAGCAGGAATCTGAGGGAACAACCAATGGGTTAGCAGGAATATGAGGGAACAACCAATGGGTTAGCAGGAAGATGAGGGAACAACCAATAGGTTAGCAGGAATCTGAGGGAACAACCAATGGGTTAGCAGGAAGATGAGGGAACTGGCATGACTACATATGAAACAGTCAGATAGGAGTTATGACAGGGTAAAAATCAAATACTGGTCAGTGTTTCCCAACTAATAGTAGAATAGAGAAAAATGTCTGGATTCATAATCAGAAGCAACATGGAAAGCAGCATCGTTCTTGTTTTGTAAGAATACTTTGTACAGTATCCTGAGAGAATAAGCCTGGAGGAACGATGTGCCGTCTGCTTGAGTGACAGGGGGCGGGGGCTTGGTACGTGTGGCCCGGGAAGTGGAAGCACGGCAGCCACGGGAAAGAGAGAGAGAGGACTCTATGGCACTTGGAGGCTGCGGTAGAACGAAGCCTAATCATTAGTAACAATTATTATCTGGGTGATTATTTTTTTTACAGGCGCAGTAGTGCTCCCAAATACAAATTCCGTGTCGCACATCAAAAAATATTTAGGAGCAAAATGGTCACACTTTAGAGCCCTGAGAGTGAGAGAAAGTGGAAGAGAGAGAGACAGAGAGAGACAGAGAGAGAGAGACAGAGAGAGACAGAGACAGAGAGAGACAGAGAGAGACAGAGAGAGACAGAGAGAGACAGAGAGAGACAGAGAGAGACAGAGAGAGAGAGACAGAGAGACAGAGAGAGAGAGACAGAGAGAGAGACAGAGAGAGACACAGAGACAGAGAGAGAGAGAGACAGAGAAAGGGAGAGAGAGAGAGCGACAGAGAGATATACAGAGACAGAGAGAGAGACAGAGAGCGCGAGAGAGAGAGAGAGAGAGAGTAATACACATTACAATAATGTAGGAGAAGATGGGGGGAAAGAGAGAGAGAGAGAGGAAGAATGAAAGAAGGTAAGGGTAGAGATAGGTAAGTAAAAATAAGACAGCGTTGTCTCCTGACTCACTTATCAAACACGATCTTTATGGGGTATCCTGGAGGAGCCTCGATGACCCACTCACAGTTAAGGGCCTCCTTATAGAGCTCCGGCCAACCAGGGGACAGGATGATACCACTAGGAGCCTTCAGATCACCCCCACACTGAGCTGAGGAACAGGGGAAGAGAGGGGGAGGGGGAGGGGGAGAGGAAAGGAGGAGGGGAGGGGGGGAAGAGAAAGGAAGGGGAGGAAGGGAGAGGAGAGGAGAGGAATGGGCAGAGGGAGGGGGAGAGGAACGGAGGGGAAGGGGGAGAGGAGAGGAAGGGGAGGAAGGGAGAGGAGAGGAATGGGCAGAGGGAGGGGGAGAGGAGGGGGCAGATGGTGTGGGAGAACAGGGGAGGAGGAGAGGATGGGGAGGAGGGGAGAGAAGGGGAGGGAGAGGGAAGAAGAGGGATATGGAGGTATGGATAGGAAGAATAGGGAGAGGGAGAGGGAGGAGGAGAGGAGGGATGAAAGGTGTGAGAAGAACATAGAGCGAAGGGAGAAAGAGGGGAAAAAAAGCGACAGTCTATTATCTAGTCACGGATGTGTCCAAAGTGTTCACTTATCCCCATAGTTCATCTTCAAAGTCCTTGTTTAACACGATACATCACCGGGACTCCGTTTCAGTCAACCTCAGCAGGGGTGGAGGCTGCCATGGAAATGGCTTGACAATTACTGGAGCTCAAGGTCAAACTCCAGAGACTGACTGGGCGGTTTGGTGTGTGTGTGTGTGTGTGTGTGTGTGTTTCATGCATAAATCCATGTGTGTATCACACTGAACAGAAAACACTTTGGTCATCACACAACAGCCTGTGAAATGTGGCTAACCTGGTCAACAGCCTGTGAAATTAGGCTGACATGCCTGCTTGTTAATGTGCCTGTCTCCTCCCTGATGTGAATGCCTCGTCAATACGGCCTGTCGTTCACTACGCAGTGATCTGTATTGTGTTGTGTAATTTTATTTTTTAAAACAAATAAAAAATAAACAATTGTCTTTGTCGCTTCGTCGATTGTCATTACAAATGTCTACACTATGTTTTATTGGCTTTTACCAATTTCACCTTCAGTATCCAGAAGTAACTGATCCATTGATCTGATGGCTGTGTTTCATATGCTACACTATCATCTGGCATACTGTAGTAGTAGACAGTACTATCATCTGGCATACTGTAGTAGTAGACAGTACTATCATCTGGCATACTGTAGTAGTAGACAGTACTATCATCTGGCATACTGTAGTAGTAGACAGTACTATCATCTGGCATACTGTAGTAGTAGACAGTACTATCATCCGGCATACTGTAGTAGTAGACAGTACTATCATCTGGCATACTGTAGTAGTAGACAGTACTATCATCTGGCATACTGTAGTAGTAGACAGTACTATCATCTGGCATACTGTAGTAGTAGACAGTACTATCATCTGGCATACTGTAGTAGTAGACAGTACTATCATCTGGCATACTGTAGTAGTAGACAGTACTATCATCTGGCATACTGTAGTAGCAGACAGTACTATCATCTGGCATACTGTAGTAGTAGACAGTACTATCATCTGGCATACTGTAATGTCGTAGCAGACAGTACTATCATCTGGCATACTGTAATGATTCACTAGTAGCAGACAGTACTATCATCTGGCATACTGTAGTAGTAGACAGTACTATCATCTGGCATACTGTAGTAGTAGACAGTACTATCATCTGGCATACTGTAGTAGTAGACAGTACTATCATCTGGCATACTGTAGTAGTAGACAGTACTATCATCTGGCATACTGTAGTAGTAGACAGTACTATCATCTGGCATACTGTAGTAGTAGACAGTACTATCATCTGGCATAGTGTAGTAGTAGACAGTACTATCATCTGGCATACTGTAGTAGCAGACAGTACTATCATCTGGCATACTGTAATGATTCACAGTAGCAGACAGTACTATCATCTGGCATACTGTAGTAGTAGACAGTACTATCATCTGGCATACTGTAGTAGTAGACAGTACTATCATCTGGCATACTGTAGTAGCAGACAGTACTATCATCTGGCATACTGTAATGATTCACTAGTAGCAGACAGTACTATCATCTGGCATACTGTAGTAGTAGACAGTACTATCATCTGGCATACTGTAGTAGTAGACAGTACTATCATCTGGCATACTGTAGTAGTAGACAGTACTATCATCTGGCATACTGTACTAGTAGACAGTACTATCATCTGGCATACTGTAGTAGTAGACAGTACTATCATCTGGCATACTGTAGTAGTAGACAGTACTATCATCTGGCATACTGTAGTAGTAGACAGTACTATCATCTGGCATACTGTAGTAGTAGACAGTACTATCATCTGGCATACTGTAATGATTCACTAGTAGCAGATGGTACCAAAGCAGATGGTACTGGTTCTAATGATGACTATTACACCGATTTGACAACATTAGTTAGTTCATGTCTGGCTGTCAAGCTAAGTCACTGTCGTGTAATCACAATAGGCCCATCACAACCTCCTGCCTCCTTGAATCTCATGTAGACTCCTGTCGGCGACGATGAATGGCACAAATAATACATGAAGGCAAGGCTCTTCTGTTCCCTCGTCACAGTCCCTCTCCCTTCAGTGGTCATTCAATCACCAGTCGATAAGAAGTTGTGTGAGAGAAAGGTGGCCTACAAACCTGACTCGGTTACACCAGCTCTGTCAGGAGGAATGGGCCAAAAATTCACCCAACTGCTTGTGGAAGGCTACCCGAAATGTTTGACCCAATGTCACGTCCTGACCAGTAAAAGGGGTTATTTGGCATTGTAGTTTGGTCAGGGCGTGGCAGGGGGTGTTTTTCTGTGTGTTTTGGGGTTATGTTCTATGGTCTTCTATTTCTATGTTTATTCTAGGGTATCTATTTCTATGTTGGAAATGTTTGGGGTTGGTCTTTAATTGGAGACAGCTGAATCTCGTTGCCTCTGATTAGAGACCATATTTAAGTAGGTTTTTTTTTTTCATTGTGTTTGTGGGTGGTTAAATATCTGTTTAGTTGTCTAACCTGACAGAACTGTCGTTTTTGTTTTTTGTTTATAGTGTTCTCTGTTTAATAAATACAAGATGAGCACTAAGCACGCTGCGCCTTGGTCTACTCCCTACAACAGCCATATTACACCCAAGTTCAACAATTTAAAGTCAATGCTACCAAATACTAATTGAGTGTAAATAAACTTCTGACCCAGTCGGAACGCGATGAAAGAAATAAAAGCTGAAATAAATCATTCTCTCTACAATTATTCTGACATTTCACATTCTTAAAATAAAAGTGGTGATCCTAACCGACCTAAGACAGGGAATTTTTACTAGGATTAAATGTCAGGAATTGTGAAACTGAGTTTAAATGTATTTGGCTAAGGTGTATGTAAACTTCTGACTTCAACTGTAGATATAAATGATCTAAGTAAAAGTGCAATTATAAATCTACATACGGTATAAATCTACATACGGTATAAATCTACATACGTTATAAATCTACATACGTTATAAATCTACATACGGTATAAATCTACATACGTTATAAATCTACATTAGTTATACATTTATGATCTTCTTTCTATTTTGTTACTGTGTGCTGGGGACAAGCAGGAATGTAACTGTGTCCATAGGCAGCTGTCCATCAGGTCCACCAGGTCCACCAGGTCCACCAGGTCCATCAGGTCCACCAGGTCCATCAGGTCCATCAGGTCCACCAGGTCCATCAGGTCCATCAGGTCCATCAGGTCCACCAGGTCCATCAGGTCCATCAGGTCCATCAGGTCCACCAGGTCCACCAGGTCCACCAGGTCCATCAGGTCCATCAGGTCCATCAGGTCCACCAGGTCCATCAGGTCCACCAGGTCCACCAGGTCCACCAGGTCCATCAGGTCCATCAGGTCCACCAGGTCCATCAGGTCCACCAGGTCCATCAGGTCCATCAGGTCCACCAGGTCCACCAGGTCCACCAGGTCCATCAGGTCCACCAGGTCCATCAGGTCCATCAGGTCCACCAGGTCCATCAGGTCAATCAGGTCCACCAGGTCCATCAGGTCCACCAGGTCCACCAGGTCCATCAGGTCCACCAGGTCCACCAGGTCCATCAGGTCCATCAGGTCCATCAGGTCCACCAGGTCCATCAGGTCCACCAGGTCCATCAGGTCCATCAGGTCCACCAGGTCCATCAGGTCCACCAGGTCCACCAGGTCCACCAGGTCCACCAGGTCCATCAGGTCCACCAGGTCCACCAGGTCCACCAGGTCCACCAGGTCCATCAGGTCCACCAGGTCCACCAGGTCCACCAGGTCCACCAGGTCCATCAGGTCCACCAGGTCCATCAGGTCCACCAGGTCCACCAGGTCCATCAGGTCCACCAGGTCCACCAGGTCCACCAGGTCCATCAGGTCCACCAGGTCCACCAGGTCCACCAGGTCCATCAGGTCCATCAGGTCCATCAGGTCCACCAGGTCCATCAGGTCCACCAGGTCCATCAGGTCCACCAGGTCCACCAGGTTCATCAGGTCCATCAGGTCCACCAGGTCCATCAGGTCCATCAGGTCCACCAGGTCCATCAGGTCCACCAGGTCCATCAGGTCCATCAGGTCCATCAGGTCCATCAGGTCCACCAGGTCCATCAGGTCCATCAGGTCCACCAGGTCCACCAGGTCCATCAGGTCCATCAGGTCCATCAGGTCCACCAGGTCCATCAGGTCCATCAGGTCCACCAGGTCCATCAGGTCCACCAGGTCCACCAGGTCCACCAGGTCCATCAGGTCCACCAGGTCCATCAGGTCCATCAGGTCCACCAGGTCCATCAGGTCAATCAGGTCCACCAGGTCCATCAGGTCCACCAGGTCCACCAGGTCCATCAGGTCCATGAGGTCCATCAGGTCTATCAGGTCCATGAGGTCTATCAGGTCCATGAGGTCCATGAGGTCCAGTTTATTTTTGAGACAGAAGAATTTCTGAGTTTCTCCAGGATTGATGAGCTGAAAAGTCTTCAGAGTTTGTTAGACAGTCTCTTGGTGCGCTGCTTTTCTTCGCCGTAGAGGAACATCAACGGAAGGAACAAGTCCCGACTCTGTGTAGCACAAACACTCATCGTCGGTTGCCATGTTGGGTTGACATGCCCCACCGTCCCCCTCAGACCTGTCTGTCGCCACCGCTCCTGGTAGCTCGTCTATCATCTCCGCTTATTCTGCCACCCTCTGTGCTTGCTCAGCGCCCAACTGTACAGGTTCCTCAGTAAAATCTGTCGCAAATAAATATTGCCTTCTTCTTCTACCTCAAAGTCTGACATGATTTATTAAAGGTTATTATGATGATTTGCCAATAAGCAAGCAAGCTAGCTACTTTAGCTACTAGAATACGCAACAAAGTTGGCTGCCTCCCAGGATTTTTTTTTTAACGAAACCACACAAAGTCTCACGGAAAGAGAGTGCAGTCAGAACCCAAAGTAGTCCGTAAATGAGGAAGTCTTGCTTCTTCTTACGATCGGCAAAAATTAACAAATACACAAATTTATAAAATATTGATAACTTTGTATAGCTTTTAGAATATAAATGACAAAACAGCTAGCTTTGGAGTAGTTAGAAAGTATATTTCTCTGCGTTTGAGAGGAGCTGGCTAGTAGATACCCATAGACTTCCACCAATTCCGCTAAGCTAACAATATGCTAACTTCAATTTCCTTTAAACTGCACGCAGAGACATTAAAATGGTATCCGTGAGTTTGTCTGACCGGGTATGTAGGAAATCCCCAAATACCTTTAATTATGTTATATTACACAAATGTCCCTATGGTGGATAAAACGTGATACTACATTTTCACAAGCTTGCATTTCACCACATAAAACTGAGTGGCACATGAAACTCTGGAGGGCTCTCTGAATAACAGACCCCTTGACTTTTTTCCACGTTGTTAACGTACAGCCTTATTCTAAAACCCTCATCAATCTACACACAATACCCCATGATGACAAAGCAAACACATATTTTTTTAAATGTACTCAGTACTTTGTTGAAGTACTTTCAGCAGCGATTACAGTCTTAAGTCATCTTGGGCATGACACTATAAGCTTGGCAAACCTGTATTTGGGGAGTTTCTCAAGCTCTGTCAGGTTGTATAAGGAGCATCGTTGAACATCTATTTTCAAGTTTCTCCAGAGATATTCGATCGGGTTCATGTCTGGGCTCTGGCTGGGTCACTCAAGGACATTCAGAGACTTGTCCCAAAGCCCCTCCTGCATTGTCTTGGCTGTGTGCTTTGGATCATTGTCCTGTTGGAAAGGTCAACCATCGCCCCAGTCTGAGGTCCTGAGCGCTCTGGAGCAGGTTTTCATCAAGGATCTCTCTGTACTTTGCTCCGTTTATATTTTCCTCGATCTTGACTAGTCTACCAGTCCCTGCCACTGAAAAAACATCCCCACAGCATGATGCTGCCACCACCATGCTTCACCGTAGGGATGGTGCCAGGTTTCCTCCAGACATGATGCTTGGCATTCAGGTCAAAGAGTTCAATCTTGGTTTCATCAGACCAGAGGATCTTGTTTCTCATGGTGTCAGAGTTTTCCATCTGGCCACTCTACCATAAAGGCCTGATTGGTGGAGAGCTGCAGGCCTGATTGGTGGAGAGCTGCAGAGATGGTTGTCCTTCTGGAATTTTCTCCCATCTCTGGAGCTCTGTCAGACTGACCATCAGGTTCTTGTTCACCTCCCTGACCAATCACCTTCTCCCCCTGATTGCTCAGTTTGGCCGGGCGGGCAGCTCTAGGAAGAGTCTTGGTGGTTCCAAACTTCTTCTATTTAAGAATGATGGAGGCCACTGCATTTTTGGGGGACCCTTAATGCAGCAGAATTGTTTTGATACCCTTCCCCAGATCTGTGCCTTGACACAATCCTGTCTTGGAGCTCTACGGACAATTCCTTCGACCTCATGGCTTGGTTTTTGCTCTGACATCCACTGTCAACTGTGGGACCTTATATAGACAGGTGTGTGCCTTTCCAAATCATGTCCAATCAATTGAATTTACCACAGGTGGACTCCAATCAAGTTGTAGAAAATCTCAAGGATGATCATTGGAAACAGGAAGCACCTGAGCTCAATTTCAAGTCTCATACCAAAGGGTCTGAATACTTATGTAAATAAGGTAACACATTTCCAGATATTTCTAAAAACCTGTTTTCTTTTCATTATGGGGTATTGTGATGTCATTATGGGGTATTGTGATATCATTATGGGGTATTGTGATGTTGTTATGGGGTATTGTGATGTCATTATGGGGTATTGTGATGTCATTATGGGGTATTGTGATGTCATTATGGGGTATTGTGATGTTGTAGCCTAGTGGTTAGAGCATTGGGCCAGTAACCAGCAGGTAGCCTAGTGGTTAGAGTGTTGGGCCAGTAACCAGCAGGTAGCCAAGTGGTTAGAGTGTTGGGCCAGTAACCAGCAGGTAGCCTAGTGGTTAGAGCGTTGGACTAGTAACCAGCAGGTAGCCTAGTGGTTAGAGCATTGGGCCAGTAACCAGCAGGTAGCCTAGTGGTTAGAGCAGGTAGCCTAGTGGTTAGAGCGTTGGACCAGTAACCAGCAGGTAGCCTAGTGGTTAGAGCATTGGACCAGTAACCAGCAGGTAGCCTAGTGGTTAGAGCGTTGGGCCAGTAACCAGCAGGTAGCCTAGTGGTTAGAGCGTTGGACTAGTAACCAGCAGGTAGCCTAGTGGTTAGAGCGTTGGACCAGTAACCAGCAGGTAGCCTAGTGGTTAGAGCGTTGGGCCAGTAACCAGCAGGTAGCCTAGTGGTTAGAGCGTTGGGCCAGTAACCAGCAGGTAGCCTAGTGGTTAGAGCATTGGGCCAGTAACCAGCAGGTAGCCTAGTGGTTAGAGTGTTTGGCCAGTAATCAGCAGGTAGCCTAGTGGTTAGAGCGTTGGGCTAGTAACCAGCAGGTAGCCAAGTGGTTAGAGCGTTGGGCCAGTAACCAGCAGGTAGCCTAGTGGTTAGAGCGCTGGGCCAGTAACCAGCAGGTAGCCTACTGGTTAGAGCGTTGGGCCAGTAACCAGCAGGTAGCCTACTGGTTAGAGCATTGGACTAGTAACCAGCAGGTAGCCTAGTGGTTAGAGCGTTGGGCCAGTAACCAGCAGGTAGCCTAGTGGTTAGAGCGTTGGGCCAGTAACCAGCAGGTAGCCTAGTGGTTAGAGCGTTGGGCCAGTAACCAGCAGGTAGCCTAGTGGTTAGAGCGTTGGACCAGTAACCAGCAGGTAGCCTACTGGTTAGAGCATTGGGCCAGTAACCAGCAGGTAGCCTAGTGGTTAGAGCGTTGGGCCAGTAACCAGCAGGTAGCCTAGCGGTTAGAGCGTTGGACTAGTAACTGAAAGGTTGATAGATCAAACCCCTGAGCTGACAAGGTAAAAATCTCTCATTCTGCTCCTGAACAAGGCAGGTAACCCACTGTTCCTAGGCCATCATTGTAAATAAGAATTTGTTCTTAACTGAAATGCCTATTGAAATAAAGGATAAAAAAAATTCAACGGCATAATTTTCAACTTAAATTTAAGGGATTAAAAAAATAAATAATAACACTTTCAACATTAATTTCCAAAGTTGTACTAAAATCAGGCGGCTGGACAATTCCAAAAATACTGTGATTTATTTATTTTGATGAATACCAGAAATCACCAAAACGGGTTTGCCCTGCCTACCTACCTTAGATATGTATTCATTTAGGAAAGGAAATGGCTTTAGCGTTACCTTGCATTATTAAATAAACATTCACAGTGAGCAGTGCCTCTAGGATTTAACTAGGCAAGTCAGTAATGAACAAATTCATATTTTACAATGACGGCCCTACTCCAGCCAAACCTTCCCATAACCCAGACAGCGCTGGGCCAATTGTGCGCCGCCCTATATGACTCCCGATCATAGCTGGTTGTGATACGTCCCGGGATCGAACCAGGGTCTGTAGTGAGGCCTCTAGCACTGAGATGCAGTGCCTTAGACCGCTGAACCAGGGTCTGTAGTGACGCCTCTAGCACTGAGAAGCAGTGCCTTAAACCGCTGAACCAGGGTCTGTAGTGAGGCCTCTAGCACTGAGATGCAGTGCCTTAGACCGCTGCGCCACTTGGTAGCTACTGTACAGACAAGGGGCTAAAGTACACTATCTCCCTGGGGTGATTTATCACTCAAACAAAGAGAGGCTAGCTAGGTAAGGCAACTCCTGATTGGGTGTCTTGGAGGGAGATGTCAGGCCCTGTTAGAGACAGAGTGAAAAGCTATAGGATTGTGATTTTATAGTTTAAGAGAACAATCACTTTGGCAGTATTTCACCTTGGGTTGCATAGAGCATTCCAGTTGATAGAATCATAAATAGCTTTCACGGAGCACCCCAACGCCACCCCTCCCTCCCTCCCCCCCCAAAAAGAAAAAAGTAATCTGTCTTTTCCCACTACCACTTGTATCCTCGCTGATAAAGACTTAGTACAAATGTACTTCAAACGATTTTGATGTGTTGTTGTCTAACCTAACTGCAGTAGCTTAAGATAAATGCACTAAATTGCAAGTCACTGTGGATAAGAGAGTCTGCTAAATGACTAAAATGTCAAATGAAAAGAGAGAAAGATGAAGAGGAAACATCCTCTCCTCTCACCTTCACAGCGTGGCACAGCGTTGTCCCAGACCACGTTTCCATCCTTCAAGATACAGGAGACAGTCTGAGAGCCATGGGTCTTCACAAAGCCCTCCTCACACAGGAAGGAGATGGAGCTGCCCAGCTGGAGGTTCTCACCAAACCTCTTCCCATTCACTGGAACCCCCGGGTCTGGACACTCATTGTGGCGGAACGCTGGGGAGAGAGAGAGAGACAGAGAGAGAGAGAGAGAGACAGAGAGAGAGAGAGACAGAGAGACAGAGCGAAGGGTCAAGGTCTGTCATTGAGTTGGAGTTTGGAGGGTGTGTGTTTAGGTTGAAGCGTGGGTGGGCAGGTGTGATTGTGTGTGTGTTTGAGTTTTGAGATTTTAGAAAGTGTGTGTCCGTGATGGTGGGAGAGTGGTGTGTCTGTAACCGGTGTGAAATGGCTAGCTAGTTAGCTCTAATGGTGTTTCAATCGGTGACGTCACTCGCTCTGAGACTTTCGCTCCACGGCTTTTGTGGAGCGGAATATATGAAGCCCTTCCACACCAGATAACATGATGTAGAGAGAGAGAGAGAGAGACAGAGACAGAGAGAGACAGAGAGAGAGACAGAGAGAGAGACAGAGAGAGAGAGAGAGAGAGAGAGAGACAGAGAGAGAGAGACAGAGAGAGAGACAGAGACAGAGAGAGACAGAGAGAGAGAGACAGAGAGAGACAGAGAGAGAGACAGAGACAGAGACAGAGAGAGACAGAGAGAGAGACAGAGAGAGAGAGAGACAGAGAGAGAGAGAGACAGAGAGAGAGACAGAGAGAGAGAGAGACAGAGAGAGACAGAGAGAGACAGAGAGAGAGACAGAGAGAGAGACAGAGACAGAGAGAGACAGAGAGAGACAGAGAGAGAGACAGAGAGAGAGACAGAGATGAGACAGAGACAGAGAGAGACAGAGAGAGAGAGAGACAGAGAGAGACAGAGAGAGAGACAGAGAGAGAGACAGAGACAGAGACAGAGACAGAGAGAGACAGAGAGAGAGAGACAGCGAGAGAGAGAGACAGAGAGAGAGAGACAGAGACAGAGAGAGACAGAGACAGAGAGAGACAGAGAGAGAGACAGAGAGAGAGACAGAGACAGAGAGAGACAGAGAGAGACAGAGACAGAGAGAGACAGAGAGAGACAGAGAGAGAGACAGAGAGAGAGAGAGAGAGAGAGAGACAGAGACAGAGAGAGACAGAGAGAGACAGAGAGAGAGAGAGAGAGAGAGAGAGAGAGAGAGAGACAGAGACAGAGACAGAGAGAGACAGAGAGAGACAGAGAGAGAGAGAGAGAGAGAGAGAGAGAGATTTTGCATTATTTACCTTGGTTTGTTTTTTGTTTCTCGTCCTTGTTATTTAAATTGATTAACCATTGGCTGGTTGCCTTGCAGAAGAGAATTGGCCCAGGTGAAGTGGGCTTCGTTAACGAGGTTAGAGTGGAGATCCCAGCTCACCTCATTCGGACATGGTGACAGACTTCCACATTGTCTCTGTGCTACTTGTTGCTACTTGACTACCTGACAAACTTTTTTTCTTTTAGCTTTTTACTCTTAATAACCATTTAATCAAACTCTGTATTAAACAAGTTAACAAACGTCTTATTTTTGTCCACACACAACTTTTTTTTTTTAAATCATCTTTTTTTTTTCTTCCCCGGACACTTTCTCTACCGTAGATCTGCAGGACCTCCTCTAAGTAACACCTTGTCACTGCAGTTGCTGTAATATACAGGAGAACGATCACATTATGGTGAGGAGAGCAGAGTTGCAAGATCGGGCTTCAGACACAGTCGTTGGGCAATGTAAGAGTAGGAAAGGATGAAACAGCGTCTGTGTCACCAGTAAATACAGATAGTAGTATAAATCTCCCCCGCAGCCGGACGATATTCTCATGACTTCTAGAAAGACATGCTGTCTACTATATAATGCTGTCTACTATATAATGCTGTCAACTATATAATGCTGTCTACTATATAATGCTGTCTACTATATAATGCTGTCAACTATATAATGCTGTGTACTATATAATGCTGTCAGATCAACTATATAATGCTGTCAACTATATAATGCTGTCTACTATATAATGCTGTCAGCTATATAATGCTGTCAACTATATAATGCTGTCTACTATATAATGCTGTCTACTATATAATGCTGTCTACTATATAATGCTGTCAGCTATATAATGCTGTCAACTATATAATGCTGTCTACTATATAATGCTGTCTACTATATAATGCTGTCTACTATATAATGCTGTCAGGTCAACTATATAATGCTGTCTACTATATAATGCTGTCAACTATATAATGCTGTCAACTATATAATGCTGTCTACTATATAATGCTGTCTACTATATAATGCTGTCAACTATATAATGCTGTCAGATCAACTATATAATGCTGTCAACTATATAATGCTGTCTACTATATAATGCTGTCAACTATATAATGCTGTCAACTATATAATGCTGTCAACTATATAATGCTGTCTACTATATAATGCTGTCAACTATATAATGCTGTCAACTATATAATGCTGTCAACTATATAATGCTGTCTACTATATAATGCTGTCTACTATATAATGCTGTCAACTATATAATGCTGTCTACTATATAATGCTGTCTACTATATAATGCTGTCATACTATATAATGCTGTCTACTATATAATGCTGTCTACTATATAATGCTGTCAACTATATAATGCTGTCTACTATATAATGCTGTCTACTATATAATGCTGTCTACTATATAATGTTGTCTACTATATAATGCTGTCAGCTATATAATGCTGTCTACTATATAATGCTGTCTACTATATAATGCTGTCTACTATATAATGCTGTCAGCTATATAATGCTGTCAACTATATAATGCTGTCTACTATATAATGCTGTCTACTATATAATGCTGTCTACTATATAATGCTGTCAGCTATATAATGCTGTCAACTATATAATGCTGTCTACTATATAATGCTGTCTACTATATAATGCTGTCTACTATATAATGCTGTCTACTATATAATGTTGTCTACTATATAATGCTGTCAGCTATATAATGCTGTCAACTATATAATGCTGTCTACTATATAATGCTGTCTACTATATAATGCTGTCAGGTCAACTATATAATGCTGTCTACTATATAATGCTGTCAACTATATAATGCTGTCAACTATATAATGCTGTCTACTATATAATGCTGTCTACTATATAATGCTGTCTACTATATAATGCTGTCAGGTCAACTATATAATGCTGTCTACTATATAATGCTGTCTACTATATAATGCTGTCTACTATATAATGCTGTCAGGTCAACTATATAATGCTGTCTACTATATAATGCTGTCTACTATATAATGCTGTCTACTATATAATGCTGTCAACTATATAATGCTGTCTACTATATAATGCTGTCTACTATATAATGCTGTCTACTATATAATGCTGTCTACTATATAATGCTGTCAACTATATAATGCTGTCTACTATATAATGTTGTCTACTATATAATGCTGTCTACTATATAATGCTGTCAACTATATAATGCTGTCAACTATATAATGCTGTCTACTATATAATGCTGTCTACTATATAATGCTGTCAACTATATAATGCTGTCAACTATATAATGCTGTCTACTATATAATGCTGTCAACTATATAATGCTGTCAACTATATAATGCTGTCTACTATATAATGCTGTCTACTATATAATGCTGTCAACTATATAATGCTGTCTACTATATAATGTTGTCTACTATATAATGCTGTCTACTATATAATGCTGTCTACTATATAATGCTGTCAACTATATAATGCTGTCAACTATATAATGCTGTCTACTATATAATGCTGTCTACTATATAATGCTGTCTACTATATAATGCTGTCTACTATATAATGCTGTCAACTATATAATGCTGTCTACTATATAATGTTGTCTACTATATAATGCTGTCTACTATATAATGCTGTCTACTATATAATGCTGTCAACTATATAATGCTGTCAACTATATAATGCTGTCTACTATATAATGCTGTCAACTATATAATGCTGTCAACTATATAATGCTGTCTACTATATAATGCTGTCAACTATATAATGCTGTCTACTATATAATGCTGTCAACTATATAATGCTGTCAGATCAACTATATAATGCTGTCTACTATATAATGCTGTCAACTATATAATGCTGTCAACTATATAATGCTGTCTACTATATAATGCTGTCTACTATATAATGCTGTCTACTATATAATGCTGTCAGGTCAACTATATAATGCTGTCTACTATATAATGCTGTCTACTATATAATGCTGTCTACTATATAATGCTGTCAGGTCAACTATATAATGCTGTCTACTATATAATGCTGTCTACTATATAATGCTGTCTACTATATAATGCTGTCAACTATATAATGCTGTCTACTATATAATGCTGTCTACTATATAATGCTGTCTACTATATAATGCTGTCTACTATATAATGCTGTCAACTATATAATGCTGTCTACTATATAATGTTGTCTACTATATAATGCTGTCTACTATATAATGCTGTCTACTATATAATGCTGTCAACTATATAATGCTGTCAACTATATAATGCTGTCTACTATATAATGCTGTCTACTATATAATGCTGTCAACTATATAATGCTGTCAACTATATAATGCTGTCTACTATATAATGCTGTCAACTATATAATGCTGTCAACTATATAATGCTGTCTACTATATAATGCTGTCTACTATATAATGCTGTCAACTATATAATGCTGTCTACTATATAATGTTGTCTACTATATAATGCTGTCTACTATATAATGCTGTCTACTATATAATGCTGTCAACTATATAATGCTGTCAACTATATAATGCTGTCTACTATATAATGCTGTCTACTATATAATGCTGTCTACTATATAATGCTGTCAACTATATAATGCTGTCTACTATATAATGCTGTCTACTATATAATGCTGTCTACTATATAATGTTGTCTACTATATAATGCTGTCTACTATATAATGCTGTCTACTATATAATGCTGTCAACTATATAATGCTGTCAACTATATAATGCTGTCTACTATATAATGCTGTCAACTATATAATGCTGTCAACTATATAATGCTGTCTACTATATAATGCTGTCAACTATATAATGCTGTCTACTATATAATGCTGTCAACTATATAATGCTGTCAGATCAACTATATAATGCTGTCTACTATATAATGCTGTCAACTATATAATGCTGTCAACTATATAATGCTGTCTACTATATAATGCTGTCAACTATATAATGCTGTGTACTATATAATGCTGTCAACTATATAATGCTGTCAACTATATAATGCTGTCAGATCAACTATATAATGCTGTCAGCTATATAATGCTGTCAACTATATAATGCTGTCTACTATATAATGCTGTCTACTATATAATGCTGTCTACTATATAATGCTGTCAGGTCAACTATATAATGCTGTCTACTATATAATGCTGTCAACTATATAATGCTGTCATCTATATAATGTTGTCTACTATATAATGCTGTCTACTATATAATGCTGTCTACTATATAATGCTGTCTACTATATAATGCTGTCAACTATATAATGCTGTCAACTATATAATGCTGTCTACTATATAATGCTGTCAACTATATAATGCTGTCAACTATATAATGCTGTCTACTTTATAATGCTGTCTACTATATAATGCTGTCTACTATATAATACTGTCTACTATATAATGCTGTCAACTATATAATGCTGTCTACTATATAATGCTGTCAGATCAACTATATAATGCTGTCTACTATATAATGCTGTCTACTATATAATGCTGTCTACTATATAATGCTGTCAACTATATAATGCTGTCTACTATATAATGCTGTCAACTATATAATGCTGTCTACTATATAATGTTGTCTACTATATAATGCTGTCTACTATATAATGCTGTCTACTATATAATACTGTCTACTATATAATACTGTCTACTATATAATACTGTCTACTATATAATGCTGTCTACTATATAATGCTGTCTACTATATAATGCTGTCTACTATATAATGCTGTCTACTATATAATACTGTCTACTATATAATGCTGTCTACTATATAATGCTGTCTACTATATAATGCTGTCTACTATATAATACTGTCTACTATATAATGCTGTCTACTATATAATGCTGTCTACTATATAATACTGTCTACTATATAATGCTGTCTACTATATAATGCTGTCTACTATATAATGCTGTCTACTATATAATGCTGTCTACTATATAATGCTGTCTACTATATAATGCTGTCAGATCAACTTTATAATGCTGTCAACTATATAATGCTGTCAGATCAACTATATAATGCTGTCTACTATATAATGCTGTCTACTATATAATGCTGTCTACTATATAATGCTGTCTACTATATAATGCTGTCAGGTCAACTATATAATGCTGTCTACTATATAATGCTGTCAACTATATAATGCTGTCATCTATATAATGTTGTCTACTATATAATGCTGTCTACTATATAATGCTGTCTACTATATAATGCTGTCTACTATATAATGCTGTCAACTATATAGTGCTGTCAACTATATAATGCTGTCAACTATATAATGCTGTCATCTATATAATGTTGTCTACTATATAATGCTGTCTACTATATAATGCTGTCTACTATATAATGCTGTCTACTATATAATGCTGTCTACTATATAATGCTGTCTACTATATAATGCTGTCAGATCAACTATATAATGCTGTCTACTATATAATGCTGTCAACTATATAATGCTGTCAACTATATAATGCTGTCTACTATATAATGCTGTCTACTATATAATGCTGTCTACTATATAATGCTGTCAACTATATAATGCTGTGTACTATATAATGCTGTCAACTATATAATGCTGTCAACTATATAATGCTGTCAGATCAACTATATAATGCTGTCATCTATATAATGCTGTCAACTATATAATGCTGTCTACTATATAATGCTGTCAACTATATAATGCTGTCAACTATATAATGCTGTCAACTATATAATGCTGTCAACTATATAATGCTGTCAACTATATAATGCTGTCAACTATATAATGCTGTCAACTATATAATGCTGTCAACTATATAATGCTGTCAACTATATAATGCTGTCAACTATATAATGCTGTCAACTATATAATGCTGTCAACTATATAATGCTGTCAGATCAACTATATAATGCTGTCAGCTATATAATGCTGTCAACTATATAATGCTGTCTACTATATAATGCTGTCAACTATATAATGCTGTCAACTATATAATGCTGTCAGGTCAACTATATAATGCTGTCTACTATATAATGCTGTCAACTATATAATGCTGTCTACTATATAATGCTGTCAACTATATAATGCTGTCTACTATATAATGCTGTCTACTATATAATGCTGTCTACTATATAATGCTGTCTACTATATAATGCTGTCTACTATATAATGCTGTCAACTATATAATGCTGTCTACTACATAATGCTGTCAACTATATAATGCTGTCTACTATATAATGCTGTCAACTATATAATGCTGTCAGATCAACTATATAATGCTGTCAGCTATATAATGCTGTCAACTATATAATGCTGTCTACTATATAATGCTGTCAACTATATAATGCTGTCAGGTCAACTATATAATGCTGTCTACTATATAATGCTGTCAACTATATAATGCTGTCATCTATATAATGTTGTCTACTATATAATGCTGTCTACTATATAATGCTGTCTACTATATAATGCTGTCAACTATATAATGCTGTCTACTATATAATGCTGTCAACTATATAATGCTGTCAACTATATAATGCTGTCTACTATATAATGCTGTCAACTATATAATGCTGTCATCTATATAATGTTGTCTACTATATAATGCTGTCTACTATATAATGCTGTCTACTATATAATGCTGTCAACTATATAATGCTGTCTACTATATAATGCTGTCAACTATATAATGCTGTCAACTATATAATGCTGTCTACTATATAATGCTGTCTACTATATAATGCTGTCAACTATATAATGCTGTCAACTATATAATGCTGTCAACTATATAATGCTGTCTACTATATAATGCTGTCTACTTTATAATGCTGTCAACTATATAATGCTGTCTACTATATAATGCTGTCAACTATATAATGCTGTCATCTATATAATGTTGTCTACTATATAATGCTGTCTACTATATAATGCTGTCTACTATATAATGCTGTCAACTATATAATGCTGTCTACTATATAATGCTGTCAACTATATAATGCTGTCAACTATATAATGCTGTCTACTATATAATGCTGTCTACTATATAATGCTGTCAACTATATAATGCTGTCAACTATATAATGCTGTCAACTATATAATGCTGTCTACTATATAATGCTGTCTACTTTATAATGCTGTCAACTATATAATGCTGTCAACTATATAATGCTGTCTACTATATAATGCTGTCTACTATATAATGCTGTCAACTATATAATGCTGTCAACTATATAATGCTGTCAACTATATAATGCTGTCTACTATATAATGCTGTCAACTATATAATGCTGTCTACTATATAATGCTGTCAACTATATAATGCTGTCAGATCAACTATATAATGCTGTCAGCTATATAATGCTGTCAACTATATAATGCTGTCTACTATATAATGCTGTCTACTATATAATGCTGTCTACTATATAATGCTGTCAACTATATAATGCTGTCAACTATATAATGCTGTCTACTTTATAATGCTGTCTACTATATAATGCTGTCTACTATATAATGCTGTCAACTATATAATGCTGTCTACTTTATAATGCTGTCTACTATATAATGCTGTCTACTATATAATGCTGTCTACTATATAATGCTGTCAGATCAACTATATAATGCTGTCAACTATATAATGCTGTCAACTATATAATGCTGTCAACTATATAATGCTGTCTACTTTATAATGCTGTCTACTATATAATGCTGTCTACTATATAATGCTGTCTACTATATAATGCTGTCAGATCAACTATATAATGCTGTCTACTATATAATGCTGTCTACTATATAATGCTGTCTACTATATAATGCTGTCAACTATATAATGCTGTCTACTATATAATGCTGTCAACTATATAATGCTGTCTACTATATAATGTTGTCTACTATATAATGCTGTCTACTATATAATGCTGTCTACTATATAATACTGTCTACTATATAATGCTGTCTACTATATAATGCTGTCTACTATATAATGCTGTCAGATCAACTTTATAATGCTGTCAACTATATAATGCTGTCAGATCAACTATATAATGCTGTCAACTATATAATGCTGTCAGATCAACTATATAATGCTGTCTACTATATAATGCTGTCTACTATATAATGCTGTCAACTATATAATGCTGTCAGATCAACTTTATAATGCTGTCAACTATATAATGCTGTCAACTATATAATGCTGTCTACTATATAATGCTGTCTACTATATAATGCTGTCTACTATATAATGCTGTCAGCTATATAATGCTGTCAACTATATAATGCTGTCTACTATATAATGCTGTCTACTATATAATGCTGTCTACTATATAATGCTGTCAGCTATATAATGCTGTCAACTATATAATGCTGTCAACTATATAATGCTGTCTACTATATAATGCTGTCAACTATATAATGCTGTCTACTATATAATGCTGTCAACTATATAATGCTGTCTACTATATAATGCTGTCAACTATATAATGCTGTCTACTATATAATGCTGTCTACTATATAATGCTGTCAACTATATAATGCTGTCAGGTCAACTATATAATGCTGTCTACTATATAATGCTGTCAACTATATAATGCTGTCATCTATATAATGTTGTCTACTATATAATGCTGTCTACTATATAATGCTGTCTACTATATAATGCTGTCTACTATATAATGCTGTCTACTATATAATGCTGTCAACTATATAATGCTGTCTACTATATAATGCTGTCTACTATATAATGCTGTCTACTATATAATGCTGTCTACTATATAATGCTGTCAACTATATAATGCTGTCAACTATATAATGCTGTCTACTATATAATGCTGTCAACTATATAATGCTGTCAACTATATAATGCTGTCTACTATATAATGCTGTCTACTATATAATGCTGTCTACTATATAATGCTGTCAGATCAACTATATAATGCTGTCTACTATATAATGCTGTCTACTATATAATGCTGTCTACTATATAATGCTGTCAACTATATAATGCTGTCTACTATATAATGCTGTCAACTATATAATGCTGTCTACTATATAATGTTGTCTACTATATAATGCTGTCTACTATATAATGCTGTCTACTATATAATACTGTCTACTATATAATGCTGTCTACTATATAATGCTGTCTACTATATAATGGTGTCAGATCACCTTTATAATGCTGTCAACTATATAATGCTGTCAGATCAACTATATAATGCTGTCTACTATATAATGCTGTCTACTATATAATGCTGTCTACTATATAATGCTGTCAGATCAACTATATAATGCTGTCTACTATATAATGCTGTCTACTATATAATGCTGTCAACTATATAATGCTGTCTACTATATAATGCTGTCTACTATATAATGCTGTCTACTATATAATGCTGTCAACTATATAATGCTGTCAACTATATAATGCTGTCTACTATATAATGCTGTCTACTATATAATGCTGTCTACTATATAATGCTGTCTACTATATAATGCTGTCTACTATATAATGCTGTCTACTATATAATGCTGTCAACTATATAATGCTGTCTACTATATAATGCTGTCTACTATATAATGCTGTCTACTATATAATGCTGTCATCAACTATATAATGCTGTCAACTATATAATGCTGTCTACTATATAATGCTGTCAGATCAACTATATAATGCTGTCTACTATATAATGCTGTCAACTATATAATGCTGTCTACTATATAATGCTGTCTACTATATAATGCTGTCAACTATATAATGCTGTCTACTATATAATGCTGTCTACTATATAATGCTGTCTACTATATAATGCTGTCTACTATATAATGCTGTCAACTCAACTATATAATGATGTCAGTGGGGTTTATCCAACATGTCTCTGGACCTACTCACTGCCACAGTCATACTCTGGACCTAGTTTTGCTCTGTGGAATAAATGTTGTGGATCTTAATGTTTTTCCTCATAATCCTGGACTATCGGGCCACCATCTTACAATCGCAATAAATAATATGCTCAGATCCCAACCAAGGATTATCAAAAGCTACGCTATGAATTCTGAGACAACTCAATTATTCCTAGACTCCCTCCACTAAGGACGTCGGAGAACAACAATCACCTAAACAGGGGACCACGAAACTGGAAGTCTTCCAACCAGCTTGGAAAGATGCAAAATCGAAGAGCCCTCACTGCTGCTCGACCAAGGCCACTTTTCCAACCTGATTGAGGAGAATGAAAACATTCTCAATCGTTTTTTTTTTTTTTTTTAAATGTCGCAAAGCTAACTAAAAAAGCAGCGTTCCCCAAGTGAGGATGGCCTTCACTTCAGCAGTGATGAAGTCATTAACTTTGACGAATAGATCATTAGAATTCATTTTATGTACTCTTCGTCTTTGAATATGCGTATTTCTTCAAAGCTCAGTTGTCTGCACAGAACTAACAGGACCTGGGATCAATGAAGCCACTCAAGTTTTCTTTTTATCCTGTACAGTGAGAGGGGAAAAAAGTATTTGATCCCCTGCTGATTTTGTACGTTTGCCCACTGACAAAGAAATGATCAGTCTATAATTTTAATGGTAGGTTTATTTGAACAGTGAGAGACAGAATTTAACAACAAAAAAATCCAGAAAAATGCATGTCAAAAATGTTATAAATTGATTTGCATTTTAATGAGGGAAAAAAGTATTTGACCCCTCTGAAAAACATGACCTAGTACTTGGTGGCAATACCCTTGTTGGCAATCACAGAGGTCAGATGTTTCTTGTAGTTGGCCACCAGGATTGAACACATCTCAGGAGGGATTTTGTCCCACTCCTCTTTGCAGATCTTGTCCAAGTCATTAAGGTTTCGAGCCTGGCGTTTGGCAACTCAAACCTTCAGCTCCCTCCACAGATTTTCTATGGGATTAAGGTCTGGAGACTGGCTAGGCCACTCCAGGACCTTAATGTGCTTCTTCTTGAGCCACTCCTTTGTTGCCTTGGCCGTGTGTTTTTGGTCATTGTCATTCTGGAATACCCATCCACGACCCATTTTCAATGCCCTGGCTGAGGGAAGGAGGTTCTCACCCAAGATTTGACGGTACATGGCCCCGTCCATCGTCCCTTTGATGCGGTGAATTTGTCCTGTCCCCTTAGCAGAAAAACACCCCCAAAGCATAATGTTTCCACCTCCATGTTTGACAGTGGGGGATGGTGTTCTTGGGGTCAAAGGCAGCATTCCTCCTCCTCCAAACACGGCGAGTTGAGTTGATGCCAAAGAGCTCCATTTTGGTCTCATCTGACCTCAACACTTTCACCCAGTTGTCCTCTGAATCATTCAGATGTTCATTGGAAAACTTCAGATGGGCATGTATATGTGCTTTCTTGAGCAAGGGGACCTTGCGGGCGCTGCAGGATTTCAGTCCTTCACGGCGTAGTGTGTCACCAATTGTTTTCTTGGTGACTATGGTCCCAGCTGCCTTGAGATCATTGACAAGATCCCCCTGTGTAGTTCTGAGCTGATTCCTCACCGTTCTCATGATCATTGCAACTCCACGAGGTGAGATCTTGCATGGAGCCCCAGGCCGAGGGAGATTGACAGTTCTTTTGTGTTTCTTTCATTTGCGAATAATCGCACCAACTGTTGTCACCTTCTCACCAGGATGCTTGGCGATGGTCTTGTAGCCCATTCCAGCCTTGTGTAGGTCTACAATCTTGTCCCAGACATCCTTGGAGAGCTCTTTGGTCTTGGCCATGGTGGAGAGTTTGGAATCTGATTGATTGATTGCTTCTGTGGCCAGGTGTCTTTTATACAGGTAACAAGCTGGGATTAGGAGCACTCCCTTTAAGAGTGTGCTCCTAATCTCAGATCGTTACCTGTATAAAAGACACCTGGGAGCCAGAAATCTTTCTGATTGAGAGGGGTTCAAATACTTATTTCCCTCATTAAAACGCAAATCAATTTATAACATTTTTGACATGAGTTTTTCTGGATGTTTTTGTTGTTATTCTATCTCTCACTGTTCAAATAAACCATTAAAATTATAGACTGATCATTTCTTTGTCAGTGGGCAAACGTACAAAATCAGCAGGGGATCAAATACTTTTTTCCCCTCACTGTATCTCTCAACACTTTCACTAAAATAGTCAAGGCCTCTACACCGTCAAGCTGCATACTGGACCCTATTCCAACTAAACTACTGAAAGAGATGCTTCCTCTGCTTGGACCTCCTATACTGAACATAATAAACGGGTCCCTATCCTCCAGATGTGAACCAAACTCACTAAAAGTGGCAGAGCCTCTCTTGAAAAAGCCAAACCTTAACCTAGAAAATAAAACAAAAACTATTGGCCTATATCGAATCTCCAATTCCTAAAAAAAACCAAAAAAAAACATGTAAAAACTGTTGGGCAACAACTCGCTGCCTTCCTGAAGACACATAATATAACGCTCCAGTCTGGTTTTTGACCCCATCATAGCACTGAGACTGCACTCGTGAAGGTGGTAAATTACCTTTTAATGGCGTCAGACCGAGGCTCTGCATCTGTCCTCGTGCTCCTAGACCTTAGTGCTGATTTTGATACCATCGATCACCACATTCTTTTGGAGAGATTGGAAACCCAAATTGGTCTACACGGACAAGTTCTGGCCTGGTTTAGATCTTATCTGTCGGAAAAATATCAGTTTGTCTCTGTGAATGGTTTGTCCTCTGACAAATCAACTGTAAATTTCAGTGTTCCTCAAGGTTCCGTTTTAGGACCACTATTGTTTTCACTATATATTTTACCTCTTGGTGATGTCATTCGGAATCATAATGTTAACTTTCACTGCTATGCGGACGACACACAGCTGTACATTTCAATGAAACATGGTGAAGCCCCAAAATTGCCCTCGCTAGAAGCCTGTGTTTCAGACATAAGGAAGTGGATGGAGGCAAATGTTTTACTTTTAAACTCGGACAAAACAGAGGTCCTAGTTCTAGGTCCCAAGAAACAAAGAGATCTTCTGTTGAATCTGACAATTCATCTTAATGGTTGTACAGTCATGTCAAATAAAACTGTGAAGGACCTCGGCGTTACTCTGGACCCTGATCTCTCTTTTGACGAACATATCAAGACTTATTCAAGGACAGCTTTTTTCCATCTATGTAACATTGCAAAAATCAGAAACTTTCTGTCCAGAAATTATGCAGAAAAATGTATCCATGCTTTTGTCACTTCTAGGTTAGACTACTGCAATGCTATACTTTCCAGATACCCGGATAAAGCACTAAATAAACTTCAGTTTGTGCTAAACACGGCTGCTAGAATCTTCACTAGAACCAACATATTTGATCATATAATCTGTCAGGAAAGATATCAGTCCTGCCTTCCTGTTAAGGCAAGTTAGTGCTAAACACTGCTGCTAGAATCTTGACTAGAACCAAAAAATGTTATCATATTACTCCAGTGATAGCCTCCCTACGCTGGCTTCCTGTTAAGGCTAGGGTTGATTTCAAGGTTTCACTGCTAACCTACAAAGCATTACATGGGCTTGCTCCTACCTATCTTTCCGATTTGGTCCTGCCGTACATACCTACACGTACGCTACGGTCACAAGACGCAGGCCTCCTAATTGTTCCTAGAATTTCTAAGCAAACAGCTGGAGGCAGGGCTTTCTCCTATAGAGCTCCATTTTTATGTAATAGTCTGCCTACCCATGTGAGAGACGCAGACTCAGTCTCAACCTTTAAGTCTTTACTGAAGACATATCTCTTCAGTAGGTCCTATGATTAAGTGTAGTCTGGCCCAGGGGTATGAAGGTGAACAGAAAGGCTGGAGCAACGGACCGCCCTTGCTGTCTCTGCCTGGCCGGTTTCCCCTCTTTCCACTGGGATTCTCTGCCTCTACCCCTATTACGGGGGCTGAGTCACTGGCTTACTGGTGTTCTTCCATGCCGTCCCTGGGAGGGGTGCGTCACTTGAGTGGGTTGAGTCACTGACGTGGTCTTCCTGTCTGGGTTGGCGCCCCCCCCTTGGGCTGTGCCGTGGCGGAGATCTTTGTGGGCTATACTCAGCCTTGTCCCGGGATGGTATGTTGGTGGTTGGAGATATCCCTCCAGTGGTGTGGAGGCTGTGCTTTGGCAAAGTGGGTGGGGTTATATCCTACCTGTTTGGCCCTGTCCGGGGGTTTCATCGGATGGGGCCACAGTGTCTCCTGACCCCTCCTGTCTCAGCCTCCAGTATTTATGCTGCAGTAGTTTATGTGTCGGGGGGCTAGGGTCAGTCTGTCACATCTGGAGTATTTCTCTTGTCTTTTCCGGTGTCCTGTGTGAATTTAAATATGCTCTCTCTAATTCTCTCTTTCTCTTTCTTTCTTTCTCTCTCTCGGAGGACCTGAGCCCTAGTACTACCTGGCTTGATGACTCCTTGCTGTCCTCAGGTCACCTGGCCATGCTGCTGCTCCAGTTCCAACTGTTCTGCCTGCAGCTATGGAACCCTGACCTGTTCACCGGACGTGCCACCTGTCCCAGACCTGTTGTCCCAGACCTGCTGGAACCCTGACCTATTCACCGGACGTGCTACCTGTCCCAGACCTGCTGTTTTCAACTCTCTAGAGACAGCAGGAGCGGTAGAGATACTCTCAAAGATCGGCTATGAAAAAGCCAACTGACACTTACTCTTGTGTTACTGACTTGTTGCACCCTCGACAACTACTATGATTATTATTATTTAACAATGCTGGTCATTTATGAACATTTGAACATCTAGGCCATGTGCTGTTATAATCTCCACCGGGCACAGGCAGAAGAGGACTGGCCACCCCTCATAGCCTGGTTTCTCTCTAGGTTTCTTCCTAGGTTTTGGCCTTTCTAGGTAGTTTTTCCTAGCCACCGTGCTTCTACACCTGCATTGCTTGCTGTTTGGGGTGTTAGGCTGGGTTTCTGTACAGCACTTTGTGATATCAGCTGATGTAAGAAGGGCTTTATAAATACATTTGATTTAAATTTGATTTGATCAGTTTGTCTCTGTGGATCTGTTTTAGGACCACTATTGTTTTCACTATATGTAACCGAACACCTCGATTCGGTCTTATGTAATATTGGGAAAGTAATTCTGCTCTGAAAGTTAAACTTATAACCCCACTTTTGAGAAAATGGCAACTTCAATGTTTTGGTACACTTGCTGGAGAGTTTTGTTTAAACCTATTCAGCATTGTTCACACCCTCTTTAAGCCTTAGCCCCCACCCATCTCATTAAGGATTCACATGTGAGGCCATGTGCTAAACAGAGTGAGTAAGGTAGTGTAGTAAACAACCAAAGATCTCAAGACTAAAAGTGATGAAGTAGTAGCCTACGACAAGTTAAAACTCCAGGTAAAAATGTACATTTATCTAGTCCTTGTCCTTTATCCTAATCTGACTTTGATGCAGGTCATGTTGTTCTCCACATTTCCGTCTGGTAAAACACACAATATATCAAATACAATCAAAGTTTCTTTGTCACATGCACGGGATACAGAAGGTGTAAAAGATACAGTGAAACAGTTACTTGCATATTTGCATAGTAGCAATATCAAAAATATAAAGTGTCCAGCTAAATACTGTACAAATATGTTATAATTATTAGACGACGCTTACCAATTGATGGGTCATGTGTGAAAGAACATCTATAAACACCCTACAGCCACATCTAGCTAAGTGGACGGGTCACTGTTGTCTAGACATGTAAACATGTTCATGAAATACTATAGACGGCTATAACCACCCCCCAGACACAACTGGCTAACTTTACGTGTCATGGAATCATCTGGCGATGTGAAGTCCTGCGCTCTCTGTGATCCCTAGGACCATCCCTCAGGTCCACCTGGTCTGAGGACTCCAGCCTGTCCCTCAGGTCCACCTGGTCTGAGGACTCCAGCCTGTCCCCAGTCTACCTGGTCTGAGGACTCCAGCCTGTCCCCAGTCCACCTGGTCTGATGACTCCAGCCTGTCCCCAGTCTACCTGGTCTGAGGACTCCAGCCTGTCCCCAGTCTACCTGGTCTGATGACTCCAGCCTGTCCCCAGTCTACCTGGTCTGAGGACTCCAGCCTGTCCCCAGTCTACCTGGTCTGAGGACTCCAGCCTGTCCCCAGTCTACCTGGTCTGAGGACTCCAGCCTGTCCCCAGTCTACCTGGTCTGAGGACTCCAGCCTGTCCCCAGTCCACCTGGTCTGAGGACTCCAGCCTGTCCCCAGTCTACCTGGTCTGAGGACTCCAGCCTGTCCCCAGTCTACCTGGTCTACCTGGTCTGAGGACTCCAGCCTGTCCCCAGTCTACCTGGTCTGAGGACTCCAGCCTGTCCCCAGTCTACCTGGTCTGAGGACTCCAGCCTGTCCCCAGTCTACCTGGTCTGATGACTCCAGCCTGTCCCCAGTCTACCTGGTCTGAGGACTCCAGCCTGTCCCCAGTCTACCTGGTCTGATGACTCCAGCCTGTCCCCAGTCTACCTGGTCTGAGG
>NC_059468.1:44670255-44700255 GCF_905237065.1 Salmo salar
AATGTGACTGATGGAATGACTCCTCCGCTAAACCACGCCCCTGAAACTGCCGCGAGAGAGGAGATGTACTGAGAACCATCGGCTTCAATTAACGGCTCGTGATGTTCCTTCACAACGAGTCTCTAATGAATTCACATCCGGTGTGTGTGTTTCCCACATTCTGTGTCACGGCGTCTGGGCCGTAAATTAGACGGTTCTGAATTAGATTGAGGTCCAAATGGAACCCTATTCACTATATAGTGCACTGCTACAACCCCATAGGGCTCTGGTCAAAAGTAGTGCACTATGTAGGGAAAAGGGTGCCACATTTGGGACGAAGGATTAGTACTTTACTGTTTGGATAAACGATCGCTAGGAACGGAGTGCATTGTGGGTAGGATGAGGTGTGAAGCGTCTCATGATGTCTGACAGATCGAGTTTGTTACCAACGTAACATCCCTGTACTGTTTTTTTGTGTCTTTTTTTTCGCTGACTTCACATAATTTCTGTTTAAATGGACAAAGTATATTGTACCGTCAATGAATTTACAGCGCTGTGACAAGTTGCCTCCGTGAAGACCATTAATGTCATGGAATGTTGAATTGTCTACTATAAGCTGCAAACATCTGTAACATCTGCAACATCTGTAACATCTGTATGCCCAAATCAGCAGCCATAGTGGGTCTGTCTTGAGGGGATCAATTATTTGCAAAAAAAATAAATATATATATATATATTCAGTTTAAGCAAATCACGCCTTGATTAATATGACATTGTCTTAATACTAGACCTAGACTTTCCCTGTGGCTCAGTTGGTAGAGCATGGTGTTTGCAACGCCAGCATGGTGTTTGCAACGCCAGGGTTGTGGGTTTGATTCCCACGGGGGACCAATACAAAAAAAAATAAAAAATGCATGAAATGAAATGTATGCATTCACTACTGTAAGTTGCTCTGGATAAGAGTGTCTGCTAAATGACTAAAATGTAAATGTACCACTACTACTAAAATGTATGTTACAATCCCCAACTCTACATTTATATCAGAACACGTCTGGGACGAGAACATCTAATGAGGATGGGAAAATGTCTGAGTATTTTTTTTTAGAAATGGACTCTTTGTCTAGTTTTGTATCCCAGGTCTGTTGAAAGAGGAGACAGTGAGGAGACTGAAGGAAGGGTGCCGTTGGAGAGAAGAAAAACTGTTTGTGAGACAGACATAGAGGGTGATTCGTAGTGCTGTCTCGCTACCAAGACATACATACACACACACACACACACACACACACACACACACACACACACACACACACACACACACACACACACACACACACACACACACACACAACAATAATGCAGACAGAAACAGACAAGTATATACTCTAAGTCAAATGTTAGACAAATAGTATTTCACTGATAGACGGTGGTGTTGTTTTAACTCACTGGTGAAGGTGATGTTGAACCCCCGGTCTGTGTAGGTGTGGTCAGTCAGGAACTCGAGGCGTGCCACGTGGGCACTGGTGGTGATGGGAGCTGGCAGCACGTCACCAGAGAACGTACCCAGGATGGGAGACTCAGCCTGTGGTGGACAGAGAGAGAAAGAGAGAGACAGGGAGAGAGACAGATAGAGACAGAGACACAGAGAGAGACAGAGAGAGAGAGAGACCGACAGAGACCGACAGAGAGAGACAGAGAGAGAGAGAGAGAGAGAGAGACAGCGAGATGAGACAGAGAAGATGAGACAGAGAGAGAGAGAGAGAGAGAGAGAGAGAGAGACAGCGAGATGAGACAGAGAAGATGGATAGATAGATGAATCTTCTCCTATTAATGCTCATTCAGGGACTCATTCTGGAACAAGCTAAAACTTAAGAGTGAAAATAATGAATCAGAATAATATCAATCAATCATTGATTGATGTATTGATTGATTGACCGATTGACCGAATGATTGAAAACAAACATCACCATACCTTGCCACCGTCTTTGACGCTGAGGAAATCAAACTGTTTCTCCATACTGAGGTCATTGAAGGCCAGGTTAATCCTACTCTCTGGCTTGGTGATGATGAGCCACACGCAGTGCATATTGTTTCCATATTCCTGGGGGTAGTTTGGGGACAGCAGCACCCCAGAGGGAGTTGTGAAGTTGAAGAAGCACGAGACTGGAGAAAGGGAGAGCGGGGATCGGGGAGGGAGCGGAGAGAGGAATAGAAAGAGAGATTTAGAGGTAAGAAAGTTACATACAGTGCATTCAGACCACTTGGCTTTTTCCACATAAGGATGTGTTACAGCCTGAATTTTAAATGGATTAAATTTAGATTTTGTGTCACTGGCCAACACACAATACCTATAATATCAAAGTGTTTTATTATTATTATACAACAACAAAAGAATGTAATGAAAAGCTGAAATGTCTTGACTTAATAAGAACTCAACCCCTTTGTTATGGCAAGCCTAACTAAATTCAGGAGTGAAACTTTGCTTTAACAAGTTACATAAGAAGATGTATTGACTCTGTGTGCAATATTAGTGTCCTTGACTATGTCATCTCAGTACATTCAATTATCTGTAAGTCGACCGGTACATTTCAAACACAGATTCAACCCCAAAGACCAGGCAGGTTTTCCAATGCTTCGCAAAGAAGGGCACCTATTGGTAGATGGGTAAAAAATGGGTAAAAAAAAAAAGCAGACATTGAATATCCCTTTGAGCATGGTGAAGTTTTTAATTACAGTGCCTTGCAAAAGTATTCATCCCCCTTGGCATTTTTCCTATTTTGTTGCATTACAACCTGTAATTTAACTTGAGTTTTATTTTAGATTTTATGTAATGGACATAAATACAAATTGTTGAAATTGTTGAAGTGAAATTAAAAAAATAACTTGTTTAAAGAAAATCAAAAAAATGTAAATGTCTGCAAATGTCTGCAAATGTACTCATCCCCTTTCCTATGAAGCCCCTAAATAATTAGCTAAATAAAGGCCCACCTGTGTGCAATATAAGTGTCACATGATCTGTCACATGATCTCAGTAGACATACACCTGTTCTGAAAGGCCCCAGAGTCTGCAAAACCACTAAGCAAAGGGGCACCGCCAAGCAAACTGCACCATGAAGACCAAGGAGCTCTCCAAACAGGTCAGGGACAAAGTTGTGGAGAAGTACAGATCAGGGTTCGGTTTTAAAAAATATCAGAAACTTTGAACATCACACGGAGCACCATTAAATCCATTATTAAAAAATGGAAAGAATATGGCACCACAACAAACCTGCCAAGAGAGGGCCGCCCACCAAAACTCACAGACCAGGCAAGGAGGGCATTAATCAGAGAGGCAACAAAGAGACCAAAGATAACCCTGAAGGAGCTGCAAAGCTCCACAGCAGAGATTGGAGTATCTGTCCATAGGACCACTTAAAGCCGTACACTCCACAGAGCTGGGCTTTAAGGAAGATGACCAGAAAAAAATACATTGCTTAAGGAAAGAAATAAGCAAACACGTTTGGTGTTTGCCAAAAGGCATGAGGGAGACTCCCCAAACATATGGAAGAAGGTACTCTGGTCAGATGAGACTAAAATTTAGCTTTTTGGACATCAAGGAAAACGCTATGTCTGGTGCAAACCAAACACCTCTCATCACCCCGAGAACACCATCCCCACAGTGAAGCATGGTGGTGGCAGCATCATGCTGTGGAGATGTTTTTCATCGGCAGGGACTGGGAAACTGGTCAGACTTGAAGAAATTATGGATGGCACTAAATACAGGGAAATTCTTGAGGGAAACCTGTTTCAGTCTCCCAGAGATTTGAGACTGGGACAGAGGTTCACCTTCCAGCAGAACAATGACCCTAAGCATACTTCTAAAGCAACACTCGAGTGGTTTAAGGGGAAACATGTAAATGTCTTGGAATGGCCTAGTCAAAGCCCAGACCTCAATCCAAATGAGAATCTGTGGTATGACTTAAAGATCGCTGTACACCAGCGGAACCCATCCAACTTGAAGGAGCTGGAGCAGTTTTGCCTTGAAGAATGGGCAAAAATCGTAGTGGCTAGATGTGCCAAGCTTATAGAGACATACCCCAAGAGACTTACAGCTGTAATCCCTGCAAAGGTGGCTCTACAAAGTATTGACTTTGGGGGGGTTGAAAGTTATGCACGCTCAAGTTTTCAGTTTTTTGTCTTATTTCTTGTTTGTTTCACAATAAAACATGTTTTGCATCTTCAAAGTGGAAGGCATGTTGTGTAAATCAAATGATACAAACCCCCCAAAATCAATTTTAATTCCAGGTTGTAAGGCAACAAAATAGGAAAAATGCCAAGGGGGTGAATACTTTCACAAGCCACTGTATTTAGTTTGTAAATAAGTTTGGATGGTGTATCAATGCACCCAGTCACTACGAAGATACTGAATATGAATCATTACGTTTGGGGAAAATCCAACAAAATATATCACTGACTACCACTCTTCATATTTTCAAGCATGGTAGTGGCCACATCATGTTATGGGTATGATTATATTTGGCAAGGACTTGGGAGTTTTTCCCGATAAAAAAATAAATGGAATAGAGCCGAGCACAAGGTTCAGTCTGCTTTCCAACAGACACTGGGAGACAGATTCACCTTTCAGCAGGACAATAACCTAAATCAAAAGGCCAAATATACACTGGAGTAGCTTACTAAAACAACATTGAATATTCCTTGTTACAGTTTTGACTTATATTCGCTTGAAAATCTATAGCAACCTAGCAAAAATGGCAGTCTAGCAATGATCAACAACCAACTTGACAGAGCATGAATCATATTAAAATATTATAATTTGTAAATATTGTATAGTCCAAGTGTCCAAAGCTCTTAGAGACTTACCCAGAAACACTCACAGCTGTAATCACTGCCAAAGGTGATTCTAACATGTATTGACTCAGGGTTGTAAATTCTGTATTTCATTTTCATTAAATGTGCCAAATTTTTCGCTAAAACATGTTTCACTTTGTCACTATGGGGTATTGTGTGTAGATGGGTGAGAATTAAAAAAATATATATCTAATCCATTTTGAATTCAGGCTGTAACACAGAATGTGGAATTATGAAGACATTCTGAAAGCATTTTATCTTTAAACACTTTAAAGAAAACTAGAGTTGATTTCCAGGTAATGATGACAATGACATGATTTTGTTCGCTGAAACTCATCTAAAACCAAAGATTCCATCTGTTAACTGTAACCAAAAGAGATTTCTACACCCTCATCTGCATTGCTACTGTAAATAAAGTGATTCAGGATAAAAATTAATATAAAAAGATGACATGAACTAAATAGTCCAGTAAAGACACTGTGTTAACAGGAAGTTGTCCTGCTAGAACTTTTAACTAACCTCCAGACGAGCTTCAATGCCATACAACTCTCCTTCTGTGGCCTCCAACTGCTCTTAAATGCTAGTAAAACTAAATGCATGCTCTTCCACCGATCGCTGCCCAGCACCCACCCGCCCGACTAGCATCACTACTCTGGATGGTTCTGACTATGTGGACAACTACAAATACCTAGGTGTCTGGTTAGACTGTAAACTCTCCTTCCAGACTCACATTAAGCATCTCCAATCCAAAATTAAATCTAGAATCTGCTTCCTATTTCGCAACAAAGCCTCCTTTACTCATGCTGCCAAACATACCCTCGTAAAACTGACTATCCTACCCATCCTTGAATTCGGTGATGTCATTTACAAAATAGCCTCCAACACTCTACTCAGCAAATCGGATGTAGTCTATCACAGTGCCATCCGTTTTGTCACCAAAGCCCCATATACTACCCACCACTGCGACCTGTATGCTCTTGTTGGCTGGCCTTCACTACATATTCGTCGCCAAACCCACTGGCTCCAGGTCATCTACAAGTCTTTGCTAGCTAAAGCCCTGCATTATCTCAGCTCACTGGTCACCATAGCAACACCCACCCGTAGCATGCGCTCCAGAAGGTATATTTCACTGGTCATCCCTAAAGCCAACACTTCCTTTGGCCGCCTTTCCTTCCTGTTCTCTGCTGCCAATGACTGGAACGAATTGCAAAAATCACTGAAGCTGGAGTCTTATATCTCCCTCTCTAACGTTAAGCATCAGCTGTCAGAGCAGCTTACCGATCACTGCACCTGTACATAGCCCATCTATAAATAGCCCACCCAATTACCTCATCCCCATACTGTTATTTATTTTATTTATTTTTACTCTTTTGCTCTTTTGCATCCCAGTATCTCTACTTGCACATCATAATCTGCACATCTATCACTCCAGTATTAATGCTAAATTTTAATTATTTCACCACTATGGCCTATTTATTGCCTTACCTCCTTAATCATCTATATTTGCACACACTGTACATAGATTTTTCTATTTTGTTATTGACTGCATGTTTGTTTATTCCTTCTGTAACTCTGTGTTGTTGTTTTTGTCGCACTGCTTTGCTTTATCTTGGTCAGGTCGCAGTTGTAAATGAGAACTTGTTCTCAACTAGCCTACCTGGTTAAATAAAGGACTTGTTCTCAACTGGCCTACCTGGTTAAAATAAAGGACTTGTTCTCAACTGGCCTAACCTGGTTAAAATAAAGGACTTGTTCTCAACTGGGCTACCTGGTTAAATAAAGGACTTGTTCTCAACTGGCCTACCTGGTTAAATAAAGGTGAAATAATTAATTGTTTTAAATGAAGAGAAAGTGTTGCCCAGTCTCTGCTTGTTTCACTGTCTGTCATACTCAGATCTCCCTCTTTTTTTATTTTCTTTCTTTCTTACTTTATTGAATATGAAGCAAAAACTATGAATCTTTATTTTGTTGTTCCTGAACAAACTAATGAGGTTACCATACATCACATTGGTGGTGGTGTCATTCACTTCTATGAGGATGGTAATGGTAGAGTAAGGAAGGACAAATCAAACATGCAGCTTACAGTCAGCACATTGACTGTGCTCGTGCATGTGCGTGTGAGGCGCAGCGTGACTGTGTGTGAGCGGCCACATTATCCACCTGCTTTACCTAACAGACAAACCTGCAAATAAACACTTTTAGCATGACATTTCTACAGCAGAGAGTTGTGAGCGTAGCAAGGATTTGGGGTTGGATACTTGATGCTAATTGCATGCCATCAAACTGTGAGTTAGGTTAGCAAAGGAGATTTATAACTCACAGCTAGCTGGGCTAGCAAAGATGATGTGTTGTATAGGAGACGTATCACTGCTTAAGGAAACAGCTGAGCTAGCAAAGATGATGTGTTGTATAGGAGACGTATCACTGCTTAAGGAAACAGCTGAGCTAGCAAAGATGATGTATTGTATAGGAGACGTATCACTGCTTAAGGAAACAGCTAGGCTAGCAAAGATGATGTATTGTATAGGAGACGTATCACTGCTTACAGACACAGCTGGGTTTCTTGGCTGACCACTGGTTGTTCTTCTGGCAGGTGATGTTCTTCTTCCCCACCAACTCAAAGGCAGGAAGACAGTCAAAGTGCAGCCTGTCCCCGTGGCGGAAACCTGTCCCCTCCCGCTTGCCGTAGGCCGGTATCCCTGGGTCGCCACAGCTGCCCTGGTCAATCTCTGAAGGGAAGAGACACATAGATTGACAGGCTAAATTAAATGTTGGCTTTCCAGGTAAACTTTCAACATTTCAACTTTATTGTCCTAGACCTAGACTGCCATCTATTTTGCAATAACACAGCACAGATTATAATATCAGATTATAATATCAGATTATAATATCATGTTATAATATCAGATTATAATATCAGATTATAATATCAGATTATCATATCAGATTATAATATCATGTTATAATATCAGATTATAATATCATGTTATAATATCAGATTATAATATCAGATTATAATATCATGTTATAATATCAGATTATAATATCAGATTATAATATCAGATTATCATATCAGATTATAATATCAGATTATAATATCATGTTATAATATCAGATTATAATATCATGTTATAATATCAGATTATAATATCAGATTATAATATCATGTTATAATATCAGATTATAATATCAGATTATAATATCAGATTATCATATCAGATTATAATATCATGTTATAATATCAGATTATAATATCATGTTATAATATCAGATTATAATATCAGATTATAATATCAGATTATCATATCAGATTATAATATCAGATTATAATATCATGTTATAATATCAGATTATAATATCAGATTATAATATCATGTTATAATATCAGATTATAATATCAGATTATAATATCAGATTATCATATCAGATTATAATATCAGATTATAATATCATGTTATAATATCAGATTATAATATCATGTTATAATATCAGATTATAATATCAGATTATAATATCAGATTATAATATCATGTTATCATATCAGATTATAATATCAGATTATAATATCATGTTATCATATCAGATTATAATGTCAAGTGTGCCTGTGTGATGCAATATCATGTACTGAAACCATGTAACCCCATCATGTGTAGGTCAGAGTAGTGTTAGGTTGGCTAAGATGGTTGAATAGAGTTAGGTTGGCTAACATGGTGGAGTAGTGTTAGGTTGGCTAACATGGTGGAGTAGTGTTAGGTTGGCTAACATGGTGGAGTAGAGTTAGGTTGGCTAACATGGTAGAGTAGAGTTAGGTTGGCTAACATGGTAGAGTAGAGTTAGGTTGGCTAACATGGTAGAGTAGAGAAGGGTTGGCTAACATGGTAGAGTAGAGTTAGGTTGGCTAACATGGTAGAGTAGAGTTAGGTTGGCTAACATGGTAGAGTAAAGAAGGGTTGGCTAACATGGTGGAGTAGAGTTAGGTTGGCTAACATGGTAGAGTAGAGTTAGGGTGGCTAACATGGTAGAGTAGAGTTAGGTTGGCTAACATGGTAGAGTAAAGAAGGGTTGGCTAACATGGTAGAGTAGAGAAGGGTTGGCTAACATGGTAGATTAGAGAAGGGTTGGCTAACATGGTAGAGTAGAGAAGGGTTGGCTAACATGGTAGAGTAGAGTTAGGTTGGCTAACATGGTAGAGTAGAGAAGGGTTTGCTAACATGGTAGAGTAAAGAAGGGTTGGCTAACATGGTAGAGTAGAGAAGGGTTGGCTAACATGGGATAGTAGAGAAGGGTTGGCTAACATGGTAGAGTAGAGCTAGGTTGGCTAACATGGTAGAGTAGAGAAGGGTTGGCTAACATGGTAGAGTAGAGAAGGGTTGGCTAACATGGTAGAGTAGAGAAGGGTTGGCTAACATGGTAGAGTAGAGCTAGATTGGCTAACATGGTAGAGTAGAGCTAGATTGGCTAACATGGTAGAGTAGAGCTAGATTGGCTAACATGGTAGAGTAGAGCTAGATTGGCTAACATGGTAGAGTAGAGCTAGATTGGCTAACATGGTAGAGTAGAGCTAGATTGGCTAACATGGTGGAGTAGAGCTAGGTTGGTTAACATGGTAGAGCAGAGTTAGGTTGGCTAACATGGTAGAGTAAAGAATGGTTGGCTAATATGGTGGACCTATGATCGGCCCTGTTGGGTGATAGAATAAACAACACCTGTGTGTAATGTTAACTTGTCTGGGGTAGGGGGCAGTATTTTGACATCCGGATGAAAAGCGTGCCCAAAGTAAACTGCCTGCTACTCAGGTCCAGAAGCTAGGATATGCATATAATTGGTAGATTTGGATAGAAAACACTCTAAAGTTTCTAGAACTGTTAAAATAATGTCTGTGAATATAACAGAACTGATATGGCAGGCGAAACCCCGAGGACAAACCACCCCCCCCCCCAAAAAAAAAATCTGTTTACCAATAGTTTCAATGGCTACTATTTTAATAATAAGGCCAAGTCCTCCCAGATTGCAGTTCCTAGGGCTTCCACTAGATGTCAACACTCTTTAGAAACAGTTTCAGGCTGGTTTCTGGAAAAACAACCCAGAAATTTTAGTTTTCTAGGTGTCTCCCATTTTGGCTGTAGTGTTTCCAAGCGCGTGGAGGAAAGCGTGTTCTTTCTTATTTATCTCCGGTAATGAACATATTATTCTCCGTCTTTATTTTATCATTTATTTACGTATTAGGGTACCTAAGTTTTGATTCTAAACTTTGTTTGACTTGTTTGGAAAAGTTTATTAGTAACGTTTGGGATTCATTTTGTATGCATTTTGTTGGAGGGAAACTGGGTGGATTATTGACTGAAGCGCGCCAGCTAAACTGAGTTTTTATGGATATAAAGAAGGACATTATCGAACAAAAGGACCATTTGTGATGTAACTGGGACCTTTTGGAGTGCCAACAGAAGATGATCGTCAAAGGTAAGGCATTTTTTATATCGCTATTTCTGACTTTTGTGTCGCACCTGCCTGGTTGAAATATGTTTTTCATGGTTTTGTATGCGGGGCGCTGTCCTCAGATAATCACATGGTTTGCTTTCGCCGTAAAGCCTTTTTCAAATCTGACATGGCAGCTGAATTAACAAGAAGTTAAGTTTTATTTTGATGTATAACACATATTTTCAAGAATGTTAAATACTTGAATTTAGTATTTTTGAATTTCACTGGATGTTTTTGCAATTTCACTGGATGTTGGTCAGGTGGGATGCTGCCATCCCACCTGCCCTAGAGAGGTTTTAAGTGCTGTCTCAAAATATTTAGAGTGCTCAATGCTCTATACAAGGACCTGGATGACACAGACAGAACCCAGTCAGATCCCAGTCAGAACCCAGTCAGAACCCAGTCTGATCCCAGTCAGAACCCAGTCAGATCCCAGTCAGAACCCAGTCAGATCCCAGTCAGAACCCAGTCAGAACCCAGTCAGATCCCAGTCAGATCCCAGTCAGAACCCAGTCAGAACCCAGTCAGATCCCAGACAGATCCCAGACAGAACCCAGACAGATCCCAGTCAGAACACAGTCAGAACCCACACAGAACCCAGACAGATCCCAGTCAGAATCCAATCAGAACCCAGACAGAACACAGATAGAACACAGACAGAACCCAGACAGATCCCAGACAGAACCCAGACAGATCCCAGTCAGAACCCAGTCAGAACTCACACAGAACCCAGACAGATCCCAGTCAGAATCCAATCAGAACCCAGTGAAAACCTAGTCAGAACTCAGTCAAAACACAAACAGAACACAGACAGAAAGCAGTCAGAACACAGACAGAACGCATTCAGAACCCAGTCAGAACCCAATCACAACCCAGCCAGAATCCATACAGAGCATAGTCAGGACCCAGACAGAACGCAGTCAGAACCCAGCCAGAACACAGCCAGAACCCAGTCAGAACACAGCCAGAACACAGTCAGAACCCATACAGAACACAGACAGAGCATAGTCAGAACCCATAGAGAACACAGACAGAACCCATACAGAACCCATACAGAACACAGACAGAACCCATACAGAACCCATACAGAATCCATACAGAACACAGACAGAACCAGTGGTGGAAAACATACCAAATTGTCATACTTGAGTAAAAGTAAAGATTCCTTAAAAGAAAATGACTAAATTAAAAGTGAAAGTCACTCAGTAAAATACTACTTGAGTAAAAGTCTAAAAGTATTTGTGTTTAAATGTACTGACGTATCAAAAGTAAAATTATAAATAATTTAAAATGGCTTATATTAAGCAAACCAGATGACACAATTTTCAGGTTTTTAAATTTACGGATAGCCAGGGGCACATTTCAACACTCAGACACAATTTACAAACAAAGCATTTGTGTTTAGTGAGTCCTCCAGATCAGTTGCAGTAGGGACGACCAGGGATGTTCTCTGTTTAGTGAGTCTGCCAGATCAGAGGCAGTAGGGACGACCAGGGATGTTCTTTTGATAAGTGCGTGAATTAGACAAATTTCTTGTCCTGCTAAGAATTCAAAATGTAACGAGTACTTTTGGGTGCTAGGGAAAGTAAGGAGTACATTATTTTCTTTAGGAATGTAGTGGAATAAAAGTAAAATGATTAAAAAACATAAATAGTAAAGTAAAGTACAGATACCCCAAAGTACTTTACACCACTGGACAGAACGCAGTCAGAATGCGGTCAGAGCCCAGTCAGAACCCAGACAGAAAGCAGTCAGAACCCAGTCAGAACTCATTCAGAACCCAGACAGAACCAAGTGTCTTCTCTCTCTCAATTCAATATCAATTCAAGGGGCTTTATTGGCATGGGAAACATATGTTTACATTGCCAAAGCAACTGAAATAGATAATAAACAAAAGTGAAATAAACAATAAAAATGAACAGTAAACATTACACTCACAAACGTTCCAAAATAATAAATACATTTCAAATGTCATATTATGTGCAAATAGTTAAAGTTTAAAAAGGGAAAATGAATCAACATAAATATGGGTTGTATTTACAATGGTGTTTGTTCTTCACTTGTTGCCCTTTTCTTGTGGCAACAGGTCACAAAATCTTGCTGCTGTGATGGCACACTGTGGTATTTTCACCCAGTAGATATGGGAGTTTATCAAAATTGGATTTTATTTTGAATTCTTTGTGGGTCTTTGTAATCTGAGGGAAATATGTGTCTCTAATATGGTCATACATTTGGCAGGAGGTTAGGAAGTGCAGCTCAGTTTCCACCTCATTTTGTGGGCAGTGTGCACATAGCCTGTCTTCTCTTGAGAGCCAAGTCTGCCAACAGCGGCCTTTCTCAATAGCAAGGCTATGCTCACTGAGTCTGTACATAGGCAAATCTTTCCTTAAGTTTGGGTCAGTCACAGTGGTCAGGTATTCTGCCACTGTGTACTCTCTGTTAGGGCCAAATAGCATTCTAGTTTGCTCTGTGTTTTTGTAAATTCTTTCTAATGTGTCAAGTAATTGTCTTTTTGTTGTTTCATGATTTGGTTTTGACGCTGTCCTGGGGCTCTGTGGGGTCTGTTTGTGTTTGTGAACAGAGCCCAAGGACAGGTTCATCTCTCTGTAGCTGATGGCTTTGTTATGGAACATTTGGGAATCACTTCCTTTTAGGTGGTTGTAGAAATTAACGTCTATTTTCAGGATTTTGATAATTAGCGGGTATCGGCCTAATTCTGCTCTGCATTCATTATTTGGTGTTTTACCTTGTATACTGAGGACATTTCTGCAGGATTCTGCATGCAGAGTTTCATTTTGGTGTTTGTCCCATTTAGTGAATTCTTGGTTGGTGAGCGGACCCCAGACCTCACAACCATAAAGGGCAATGTGTTCTATAACTGATTCAAGCATTTTTAGCCAGATCCTAATTGGGATGTCAAATTTTATGTTCCTTTTGATGGTGAAGAAGGCTGTTCTTGCCTTGTCTCTCAGATCGTTCACAGCTTTGTGGAAGTTACCTGTGGTGCTGATGTTTAGGCCAAGGTATGTATAGTTATTTGTGTGCTCAAGGGCAACGGTGTCTAGATGGAATCTGTATTTGTGGTCCTGGCAACAAAACCTTTTTTGGAAAACCATGATTTTGGTCTTACTGAGATTTACTGTCAGGACCAAGGTTTGACAGAATCTTTGCAGAAGATCTAGGTGCTGCTGTAGGCCCTCCATAGTTGGGGACAGAAGCACCAGATCATCGGCAAACAGAAGACATTTGACTTCAGATTCTGGTAGGGCGAGGCCGGGTACTGCAGACTGTTGTAGGGTGGGGCTTAATCTGCATCCCTGTCTCACCACACTGCCCTGTGGAAAGAAATGTTTGTGTTTTTTTGCCAATTTTAACTGCACACTTTTTTTTTATGTACATGGATTTTTGAATGTTGTATGTTTCCCCCCCAAAACCACAGTCCATCAAATGAGTCTGCTGTTAATGTTAATGCAGATAATTTTCCTAAGCTTGCTGTTTGTCACCGTTTTGTGTGGATTGGGGTGATCCGTCCTTGGTTCCAAATATTGGAGAAGATACAAGAGCTGAGGACGATGTTAAAGAGTTTATGTTTAGCCAACTGGAATTTGTGGTCTGTATATTTTATTATTTCATGTCAGATACCATCAACACCACAGGCCTTTTTGGGTTGGAGGGTTTGTATTTTGTCCTGTAGTTCATTCAATGTAATTGGAGAATCCAGTGGGTTCTGGTAGTCTTTAATAGTTGATTCTAAGATTAGTATTTGATCATGTATATGGTTTAGCTCTTTGTTCTTTGTTATAGAGCTAAAAAGATTGGAGAAGTGGTTTATCCATATATCTCCATTTTGGATAGATATCTTTGTGTTGTTGTTTGTTTAGGGTTTTCCAATTTCCCCAGAAGTGGTTAGATTCTATGGATTCTTCATTTACATTGAGCTGATTTCTGTTCCTTCTTTTTCCGTAGTGTATTTCTGTATCGTTTTAGTGATTCACCATAGTCAGGTGTTCTGGGTCTCTATGATTTTGGTTTAACAGGTTTCTCAATTTCTTTCTTCGATTTTTTTTTTCTTCATCAAATCATTTGTCTTTGTTGTTAATTTTTGAAAGTTTTCTGCTTCACATTGTTTGATTTGATAGGGAAGCCGAGAGCACAAATATACTGTTTAAGTTTTTTACTGCCAAGTTTACACCTTCACTATTTCAGTGAAATGTTTTGTCCAGGAAGATGTCTAAAAGGGATTGAATTTGTTGTTGCCTAATAGTTTTTTTTGGTAGGCTACTACACTACTTTCCTTCTATATAATTTCTTAATGAAGAGGTCTGGTCTGACATGCTCAGGGCGGGGGGAATCTTTCTCAAGAAAGAGCTTCAATTGCTGCGTTTCCTCTTTGATTATGTGAAAGTCCAGCTGAAACTTTTATCTTCCGTACTGAAAGTGGTAATCGCAAGATAAAGATGGCTGAGTAAGACCCCTCTCTAGATAAAGACAATGGGAAAAAGCTAAAAAAAAAAAAACTATACAGACAATATCTCCATCAAACAACATTGTTTCTCTCTAGATAAAGATGGCACCAAAAAACATGGCTGACATTTTACAACCAATTGTGCAATTTTTCTGTTTTTGTTTCCATTTTGTGTAACTTATTTTTGAACTTATTGTTGCTGCTTCCGTCTCTTATGAACGAAAAATTACTTTTGGACATCAGAAAAGCGATTACTCACCGCGGACTGGAAGAAACTTTTTCCGTTAACGATTCCGACGAGAAGGATATCCTGCTTTCACTGGAACAGGCCCAGATCTACGCCTTTTGCATGAAGAAAGACGCCGGAAAAGGGGACGCATCCTTCTGAGAATGCAATCGTTAGAAAATAAAATTGCTGACCAACTATTAAGGGGACATTAAAAACTGTAACATCTTATGTTCCACCGAGACGTGGCTGAACGATGAAACGGACAATACAGAACTGATGGGATTTTCCGTGCACCCGCAGAACAGAGACGCTACCTCTGGTAAGACGAGGGGTGTGTGTCTATTTGTCAATAACAGCTGGTGCGCGATGTCTAATATTAAAGAGGTATTGCTCGCCTGAGGTAGAGCACCTTATGATAAACTGTCGACCACACTTTCTACCAAGAGAGTTCTCATCTGTATTATTCATAGCCATCTATTTACCAACACAAAGCAAAACTGGCACTAAGACCGCTCTCAACCAACACTATAAGGCCATAAGCAAAGAAGAAAATGCTCTCCCAGATGCGACGCTCCTAGTGGCCGGGGACTTTAAGGCAGGCAAACTTAAATCAGTTTACCAAATTTTTAACAGCATGTCACATGTGCAACCAGGGGGAAAAAAACTCTAGACTACCTTTACTCCACACACAGAGATGCATACAAAGCTCTCCCTCGCCCTCCATTTGGCAAATCTGACCACAATTCTATCCTCCTGATTCCTGCTAACAAGCAAAAACTAAAGCAGGAAGAGCCATTGACTCGCTCAATGCGGAAGTGGTTAGATGATGCGGATGCTAAGCTACAGGACTGTTCTGCACAGACTGGAATATGTTCCGGGATTCATGCAATGGCAGCTTCATCAATAAGTGCATCGATGACGTTGTCCCCACAGTGACTATACGTACATATCCCAACCAGAAGCCATGGATAACAGGCAACATCCGCATCGAGCTAAAGGCTAGAGATGCCTCTTTCAAGGAGCGGGAGACTATTCCGGACACTTAAAAGAAATCCAGCCCTCAGACGAATCATCAAACAAGCAAAGCATCAATACAGGATTAAGATTAGTGCCCACGAAGCTCATCACTAAACTAAGGACTCTGGGACTAAACACCTCCCTCTGCAACTTCCTGACTAGCCACCCCTAAGTCATAAGCAACAACACGTCTGCCACGTTGATACTTAACAATGGGGACCCACAGGGGTGTGTACTTAGTCCCCTCCTGTATTCCCTGTTCACTTACGACTGCATGGCCAAACATGACTCCAACACCATCGTTAAGTTTGCTGATGACACAACAGTGATAGGCCTGATCACCGACAACGATGAGACGGCCTACAGGGAGGAGGTCAGAGACCTGGTAGTGTGGTGCCAGGACAACAACCTCTCCCTCAAAGTAGCTGATCGTGGACTAACAGGCCCCCATTAACATCGACGGGGCTGCAGTGGAGCGGGTCGAGAATTTCAAGTTCCTTGGTGTCCACATCACAAACAACCTATCATGGTCCAAACACACCAAGACAGTCATGAAGAGGGCGCGACAAAACCTTTTCCCCCTCAGGAGACTGAAAAGATTTGGCCCCCAAAAGTTCTACAGCTGCACCATCGAGAGCATCCAGACCGGTTGCATCACCGCCTGGTACGGCAACTGCTCGGCATCTGACCGTAAGGCATAGGGTAGTGCGAATGGACCAGTACATCACTGGGGCCAAGCTTCCTGCCATCCAGGACCTATATAATAGGCGATGTCAGAGGAAAGCCCATAAAATTATATTCAGACTCCAGTCACCCAAGTTATAGACTGTTTTCTCTGCTACCGCACGGCAAGCCGTACCAGAGCGCCAAGTCTAGGACCAAAATGCTCCTCAACAGCTTCTACCCCAAGCCGTAAGACTGCTGAACAATTCATAAAAATTGCCCCCTGTATATAGTCTCCACATTGACTCTGTACCGTAACACCCTGTATATAGCCTCCACATTGACTCTGTACCGTAACACCCTGTATATAGCCTCCACATTGACTCTGTACCGGTACCCCCTGTATATAGCCTCCACATTGACTCTGTACCGTAATACCCTGTATATAGCCTCCACATTGACTCTGTACCGTAACACCCTGTATATAGCCTCCACATTGACTCTGTACCGGTACCCCCTGTATATAGCCTCCACATTGACTCTGTACCTTAATACCCTGTATATAGCCTCCACATTGACTCTGTACCGTAACACCCTGTATATAGCCTCCACATTGACTCTGTACCGTAACACCCTGTATATAGCCTCCACATTGACTCTGTACCGTAACACCCTGTATATAGCCTCCACATTGACTCTGTACCGGTGCCCCCTGTTTATAGCCTCCACATTGACTCTGTACCGGTACCCCCTGTATATAACCTCCACATTGACTCTGAACCGGTGCCCCCTGTATATAGCCTCCACATTGACTCTGTACCGGTACCCCCTGTATATAACCTCCACATTGACTCTGAACCGGTACCCCCTGTATATAGCCTCCACATTGACTCTGTACCGGCACCCCCTGTATATAGCCTCCACATTGACTCTGTACCGGCACCCCCTGTATATAGCCTCCACATTGACTCTGTACCGGTACCCCCTGTATATAGCCTCCACATTGACTCTGTACCGTAACACCCTGTATTTAGCCTCCACATTGACTCTGTACCGTAATACCCTGTATATAGCCTCCACATTGACTCTGTACCGTAACACCCTGTATATAGCCTCCACATTGACTCTGTACCGGTACCCCCTGTATATAGCCTCCACATTGACTCTGTACCGTAACACCCTGTATATAGCCTCCACATTGACTCTGTACCGTAATACCCTGTATATAGCCTCCACATTGACTCTGTACCGGTACCCCCTGTATATAGCCTCCACATTGACTCTGTACCGGTACCCCCTGTATATAGCCTCCACATTGACTCTGTACCGTAACACCCTGTATATAGCCTCCACATTGACTCTGTACCGTAACACCCTGTATATAGCCTCCACATTGACTCTGTACCGTAACACCCTGTATATAGCCTCCACATTGACTCTGTACCGTAACACCCTGTATATAGCCTCCACATTGACTCTGTACCGTAACACCCTGTATATAGCCTCCACATTGACTCTGTACCGTAATACCCTGTATATAGCCTCCACATTGACTCTGTTCCGGTACCCCCTGTATATAGCCTCCACATTGACTCTGTACCGTAATACCCTGTATATAGCCTCCACATTGACTCTGTACCGTAACACCCTGTATATAGCCTCCACATTGACTCTGTACCGTAACACCCTGTATATAGCCTCCACATTGACTCTGTACCGTAACACCCTGTATATAGCCTCCACATTGACTCTGTACCGTAACACCCTGTATATAGCCTCCACATTGACTCTGTACCGTAACACCCTGTATATAGCCTCCACATTGACTCTGTACCGTAATACCCTGTATATAGCCTCCACATTGACTCTGTTCCGGTACCCCCTGTATATAGCCTCCACATTGACTCTGTTCCGGTACCCCCTGTATATAGCCTCCACATTGACTCTGTACCGTAATACCCTGTATATAGCCTCCACATTGACTCTGTACCGTAACACCCTGTATATAGCCTCCACATTGACTCTGTACCGTAACACCCTGTATATAGCCTCCACATTGACTCTGTACCGTAACACCCTGTATATAGCCTCCACATTGACTCTGTACCGTAACACCCTGTATATAGCCTCCACATTGACTCTGTACCGTAACACCCTGTATATAGCCTCCACATTGACTCTGTACCGTAATACCCTGTATATAGCCTCCACATTGACTCTGTTCCGGTACCCCCTGTATATAGCCTCCACATTGACTCTGTACCGGTACCCCCTGTATATAGCCTCCACATTGACTCTGTACCTGTACCCCCTGTATATAGCCTCCACATTGACTCTGTACCGGTACCCCCTGTATATAGCCTCCACATTGACTCTGTTCCGGTACCCCCTGTATATAGCCTCCACATTGACTCTGTACCGGTACCCCCTGTATATAGCCTCCACATTGACTCTGTACCGGTACCCCCTGTATATAGCCTCCACATTGACTCTGTACCGTAATACCCTGTATATAGTCTCCACATTGACTCTGTACCGGTACGCCCTGTATATAGCCTCCACATTGACTCTGTACCGGTACCCCCTGTATATAGCCTCCACATTGACTCTGTACCGGTACACCCTGTATATAGCCTCCACATTGACTCTGTACCGTAATACCCTGTATATAGCCTCCACATTGACTCTGTACCGTAATACCCTGTATATAGTCTCCACATTGACTCTGTACCGTAACACCCTGTATATAGCCTCCACATTGACTCTGTACCGTAATACCCTGTATATAGCCTCCACATTGACTCTGTAGCGGTACCCCCTGTATATAGCCTCCACATTGACTCTGTAGCGGTACCCCCTGTATATAGCCTCCACATTGACTCTGTACCGTAACACCCTGTATATAGCCTCCACATTGACTCTGTACCGTAACACCCTGTATATAGCCTCCACATTGACTCTGTACCGTAACACCCTGTATATAGCCTCCACATTGACTCTGTACCGGTACCCCCTGTATATAGCCTCCACATTGACTCTGTTCCGGTACCCCCTGTATATAGCCTCCACATTGACTCTGTACCGTAATACCCTGTATATAGCCTCCACATTGACTCTGTACCGTAATACCCTGTATATAGCCTCACTATTGTTGTTCTTATTGTGTTACTTTTTATTATTACTTTTTATTTTAGTCTACTTGGTAAATATTTTCGTCTTCTTGAACTGCGCTGTTGGTTAAGGGGCTTGTAAGTCTGCATTTCACGGTAAAGTCTACACTTGTTTTATTCTGTGCATGTGGCAAATAAAACTTGATTTGATTTGAACAGTTTGATGTTACCCTGTACCAAAACCTTTCCAGACTTATACACGTTCACATGGGCTGACTCAGAGTCCTCGTTGTCTAGCATCCTGAGTTAACGGAGGGGTAGTGTGTTAATGTCTAGCATTCCTGAGTTTCCACTCATCGGTAACACCCCCCTTAACAGAGGGGATGGTCTGGTTAATATAGCACTGTGCCAGGGGATGGTCTGGTTAATATAGCACTGTGCCAGGGGATGGTCTGGTTAATATAGCACTGTGCCAGGGGATGGTCTGGTTAATATAGCACTGTGCCAGGGGATGGTCTGGTTAATATAGCACTGTGTCATGCCAGGGGATGGTCTGGTTAATATAGCACTGTGCCAGGGGATGGTCTGGTTAATATAGCACTGTGCCAGGGGATGGTCTGGTTAATATAGCACTGTGCCAGGGGATGGTCTGTGTTAATATAGCACTGTGCCATGCCAGGGGATGGTCTGGTTAATATAGCACTGTGCCATGCCAGGGGATGGTCTGGTTAATATAGCACTGTGCCAGGGGATGGTCTGGTTAATATAGCACTGTGCCAGGGGATGGTCTGGTTAATATAGCACTGTGCCAGGGGATGGTCTGGTTAATATAGCACTGTGCCAGGGGATGGTCTGGTTAATATAGCACTGTGTCATGCCAGGGGATGGTCTGGTTAATATAGCACTGTGCCAGGGGATGGTCTGGTTAATATAGCACTGTGCCAGGGGATGGTCTGGTTAATATAGCACTGTGCCATGCCAGGGGATGGTCTGGTTAATATAGCACTGTGCCAGGGGATGGTCTGGTTAATATAGCACTGTGCCAGGGGATGGTCTGGTTAATATAGCACTGTGCCAGGGGATGGTCTGGTTAATATAGCACTGTGCCAGGGGATGGTCTGGTTAATATAGCACTGTGCCAGGGGATGGTCTGGTTAATATAGCACTGTGCCAGGGGATGGTCTGGTTAATATAGCACTGTGCCAGGGGATGGTCTGTGTTAATATAGCACTGTGCCAGGGGATGGTCTGGTTAATATAGCACTGTGTCATGCCAGGGGATGGTCTGGTTAATATAGCACTGTGCCAGGGGATGGTCTGGTTAATATAGCACTGTGCCAGGGGATGGTCTGGTTAATATAGCACTGTGCCATGCCAGGGGATGGTCTGGTTAATATAGCACTGTGCCAGGGGATGGTCTGGTTAATATAGCACTGTGCCAGGGGATGGTCTGGTTAATATAGCACTGTGCCAGGGGATGGTCTGGTTAATATAGCACTGTACCAGGGGATGGTCTGGTTAATATAGCACTGTGCCATGCCAGGGGATGGTCTGGTTAATATAGCACTGTGCCAGGGGATGGTCTGGTTAATATAGCACTGTGTCAGGGGATGGTCTGGTTAATATAGCACTGTGCCAGGGGATGGTCTGGTTAATATAGCACTGTGCCATGCCAGGGGATGGTCTGGTTAATATAGCACTGTACCAGGGGATGGTCTGGTTAATATAGCACTGTGCCAGGGGATGGTCTGGTTAATATAGCACTGTGCCAGGGGATGGTCTGGTTAATATAGCACTGTGCCATGCCAGGGGATGGTCTGGTTAATATAGCACTGTGCCAGGGGATGGTCTGGTTAATATAGCATTGTGCCATGCCAGGGGATGGTCTGGTTAATATAGCACTGTGCCAGGCGATGGTCTGGTTAATATAGCACTGTGCCAGGGGATGGTCTGGTTAATATAGCACTGTGCCATGCCAGGGGATGGTCTGGTTAATATAGCACTGTGCCAGGGGATGGTCTGGTTAATATAGCACTGTGCCAGGGGATGGTCTGGTTAATATAGCACTGTACCAGGGGATGGTCTGGTTAATATAGCACTGTGCCAGGGGATGGTCTGGTTAATATAGCACTGTGCCAGGGGATGGTCTGGTTAATATAGCACTGTGCCATGCCAGGGGATGGTCTGGTTAATATAGCACTGTACCATGCCAGGGGATGGTCTGGTTAATATAGCACTGTGCCAGGGGATGGTCTGGTTAATATAGCACTGTGCCAGGGGATTGTCTGGTTAATATAGCACTGTGCCATGCCAGGGGATGGTCTGGTTAATATAGCACTGTGTCATGCCAGGGGATGGTCTGGTTAATATAGCACTGCGCCATGCCAGGGGATGGTCTGGTTAATATAGCACTGTACCAGGGGATGGTCTGGTTAATATAGCACTGTGCCAGGGGATGGTCTGGTTAATATAGCACTGTGCCAGGGGATGGTCTGGTTAATATAGCACTGTGCCATGCCAGGGGATGGTCTGGTTAATATAGCACTGTACCAGGGGATTGTCTGGTTAATATAGCACTGTGCCATGCCAGGGGATGGTCTGTGTTAATATAGCACTGTACCAGGGGATGGTCTGGTTAATATAGCACTGTGCCAGGGGATTGTCTGGTTAATATAGCACTGTGCCATGCCAGGGGATGGTCTGGTTAATATAGCACTGTGTCATGCCAGGGGATGGTCTGGTTAATATAGCACTGCGCCATGCCAGGGGATGGTCTGGTTAATATAGCACTGTACCAGGGGATGGTCTGGTTAATATAGCACTGTGCCAGGGGATGGTCTGGTTAATATAGCACTGTGCCAGGGGATGGTCTGGTTAATATAGCACTGTGCCATGCCAGGGGATGGTCTGGTTAATATAGCACTGTGCCAGGGGATGGTCTGGTTAATATAGCACTGTGCCAGGGGATGGTCTGGTTAATATAGCACTGTGCCATGCCAGGGGATGGTCTGGTTAATATGGCACTGTGCCATGCCAGGGGATGGTCTGGTTAATATAGCACTGTGCCAGGGGATGGTCTGGTTAATATAGCACTGTGCCATGCCAGGGGATGGTCTGGTTAATATAGCACTGTGCCAGGGGATGGTCTGGTTAATATAGCACTGTGCCAGGGGATGGTCTGGTTAATATAGCACTGTGCCAGGGGATGGTCTGGTTAATATAGCACTGTGCCAGGGGATGGTCTGGTTAATATAGCACTGTACCAGGGGATGGTCTGGTTAATATAGCACTGTGCCAGGGGATGGTCTGGTTAATATAGCACTGTGCCAGGGTATGGTCTGGTTAATATAGCACTGTGCCAGGGGGTGGTCTGGTTAATATAGCACTGTACCAGGGGATGGTCTGGTTAATATAGCACTGTGCCAGGGGATGGTCTGGTTAATATAGCACTGTACCAGGGGATGGTCTGGTTAATATAGCACTGTGCCAGGGGATGGTCTGGTTAATATAGCACTGTGCCATGCCAGGGGATGGTCTGGTTAATATAGCACTGTACCAGGGGATGGTCTGGTTAATATAGCACTGTGCCAGGGGATGGTCTGGTTAATATAGCACTGTGCCAGGGGATGGTCTGGTTAATATAGCACTGTGCCAGGGGATGGTCTGGTTAATATAGCACTGTGCCAGGGATGGTCTGGTTAATATAGCACTGTGCCAGGGGATGGTCTGGTTAATATAGCACTGTGCCAGGGGATGGTCTGGTTAATATAGCACTGTGCCATGCCAGGGGATGGTCTGGTTAATATAGCACTGTGCCAGGGGATGGTCTGGTTAATATAGCACTGTACCAGGGGATGGTCTGGTTAATATAGCACTGTACCAGGGGATGGTCTGGTTAATATAGCACTGTGCCAGGGGATGGTCTGGTTAATATAGCACTGTGCCAGGGGATGGTCTGGTTAATATAGCACTGTGCCAGGGGATGGTCTGGTTAATATAGCACTGTGTCAGGGGATGGTCTGGTTAATATAGCACTGTGTCATGCCAGGGGATGGTCTGTGTTAATATAGCACTGTGCCAGGGGATGGTCTGGTTAATATAGCACTGTGCCATGCCAGGGGATGGTCTGGTTAATATAGCACTGTACCAGGGGATGGTCTGGTTAATATAGGAGGAGGAGCTCTATTGGAACTCTTTCTGTGCCTTCTCATCTTTTACATCCAGGGGGTACTGTATTTTAATGACCTCTACCCAGTGGGAGGGGGCATCAAAGGCCTTTGTATTTGGGTGAGGGGGAAGGATATAAAACGGTCCTGCCATTGTTAGGCTCAGCGGTAATTGGAGTTGCAGCCGGATCTGGTGGAGGCTCAGTGGTAATTGGAGTTGCAGCCGGATCTGGTGGAGGCTCAGCGGTAATTGGAGTTGCAGCCGGATCCGGTTGGAGGCTCAGCGGTAATTGGAGTTGCAGCCGGATCTGGTGGAGGCTCAGCGGTAATTGGAGTTGCAGCCGGATCCGGTTGGAGGCTCAGCGGTAATTGGAGTTGCAGCCGGATCTGGTGGAGGCTCAGCGGTAATTGGAGTTGCAGCCGGATCTGGTGGAGGCTCAGCGGTAATTGGAGTTGCAGCCGGATCTGGTGGAGGCTCAGTGGTAATTGGAGTTGCAGCCGGATCTGGTGGAGGCTCAGCGGTAACTGGAGTTGGAGCTGGATCTGGTGGAGGCTCAGCGGTAATTGGAGTTGCAGCCGGATCTGGTGGAGGCTCAGCGGTAATTGGAGTTGCAGCCGGATCCGGTTGGAGGCTCAGCGGTAATTGGAGTTGCAGCCGGATCTGGTGGAGGCTCAGCGGTAATTGGAGTTGCAGCCGGATCTGGTGGAGGCTCAGCGGTAATTGGAGTTGCAGCCGCATCTGGTGGAAGCTCAGCGGTAATTGGAGTTGCAGCCGGATCTGGTGGAGGCTCAGCGGTAATTGGAGTTGCAGCCGGATCTGGTGGAGGCTCAGCGGTAATTGGAGTTGCAGCCGGATCTGGTGGAAGCTCAGCGGTAATTGGAGTTGCAGCCAGATCTGGTGGAGGCTCAGCGGTAATTGGAGTTGCAGCCGGATCTGGTGGAGGCTCAGCGGTAATTGGAGTTGCAGCCGGATCTGGTGGAGGCTCAGCGGTAATTGGAGTTGCAGCCGCATCTGGTGGAAGCTCAGCGGTAATTGGAGTTGCAGCCGGATCTGGTGGAGGCTCAGCGGTAATTGGAGTTGCAGCCGGATCTGGTGGAGGCTCAGCGGTAATTGGAGTTGCAGCCGGATCTGGTGGAGGCTCAGCGGTAACTGGAGTTGGAGCCGGATCTGGTGGAGGCTCAGCGGTAATTGGAGTTGCAGCCGGATCTGGTGGAGGCTCAGCGGTAACTGGAGTTGCAGCCGCATCTGGTGGAGGCTCAGCGGTAATTGGAGTTGCAGCCGGATCTATTCTATTAAAGCTTGGAAGCTTAACTTAGCATTCAGTCTTTATAAAGTAAAATATATCATTGTAATTTATTTACTTCTTGGCTTTAAAAAGTAGCTTCAGACTAAACATGACTTACTCAGCTCCAGGTTGGACGGTGTTTTTAGCTTTATGTTGTTCCTCTTTTGCTGGTCGTTGGTTTGCCAGAGCATTTGCTCTATAGTCCTTGGGAATAAGAATCTTTGGTAGTAGGAATCCTTCCAGGTAATTTTGACAAAAATTAGATAGTAGGTTTGGAGTTTTGATTTGGAGTTAAGATTATATTGTGGAGGGTAGCATCCTGTATATGTCCTGGTGACATAGTGAAGGTTATGTTGTAGAGGGTAGCATCCTGTATATGTCCTGGTGACATAGTGTTGTGGAGGGTAGTATCCTGTATATGTCCTGGTGACATAGTGAAGGTTATGTTGTGGAGGGTAGTATCCTGTATATGTCCTGGTGACATAGTGAAGGTTATGTTGTGGAGGGTAGCATCCTGTATATGTCCTGGTGACATAGTGTTGTAGAGGGTAGTATCCTGTATATGTCCTGGTGACATAGTGTTGTGGAGGGTAGTATCCTGTATATGTCCTGGTGACATAGTGTTGTAGAGGGTAGTATCCTGTATATGTCCTGGTGACATAGTGTTGTGGAGGGTAGTATCCTGTATATGTCCTGGTGACATAGTGTTGTGGAGGGTAGTATCCTGTATATGTCCTGGTGACATAGTGTTGTGGAGGGTAGTATCCTGTATATGTCCTGGTGACATAGTGTTGTGGAGGGTAGTATCCTGTATATGTCCTGGTGACATAGTGTTGTAGAGGGTAGTATCCTGTATATGTCCTGGTGACATAGTGTTGTGGAGGGTAGTATCCTGTATATGTCCTGGTGACATAGTGTTGCGGAGGGTAGTATCCTGTATATGTCCTGGTGACATAGTGTTGTAGAGGGTAGTATCCTGTATATGCCCTGGTGACATTGTGTTGTAGAGGGTAGTATCCTGTATATGTCCTGGTGACATAGTGAAGGTTATGTTGTAGAGGGTAGCATCCTGTATATGTCCTGGTGACATAGTGTTGTGGAGGGTAGTATCCTGTATATGTCCTGGTGACATAGTGTTGTAGAGGGTAGTATCCTGTATATGTCCTGGTGACATAGTGTTGTAGAGGGTAGTTTCCTGTATATGTCCTGGTGACATAGTGTTGTAGAGGGTAGTTTCCTGTATATGTCCTGGTGGAATAAAATCCAAGTTGTTCTAACTACATCAATTATTTGGTTAAAACATGCTCCTTCCTTCAACCCTCTATCTCATGTAAATGTTTTGTCCATTCAGTGTATGGTTACATCTCTCTCTCTCTCTGCAGCTTCTGCCTGGGACGAGGATCTGATGTGCACTTTCACACGCAGGCCCATATTTCTTAATTCTTTACACACATACACACACGTACACACACCCCTCATCCCATTCATTATCCAATTATTCATGCATCCCTCACTCTTCCACTTCCTGGTTTTCCGAGGGGGGGGTGGAGCTACAGATGGAATCCAGAGAACTCCCAGTGATGAATCAGTAATGGAACTTCGGAACAGGAAGAGCACAGGAAGAAATAAGCCCATCCATCCATCCATCCATGGAACGATGCTAGATTCTCATGACCTTTTAAAACGCACCATGGGATCGGAGACAGAGATAATCCATGGGTGACTTCAGGTGTTTTCACGTATGAAATTTGCAAGATGTACATTCTACATGACGTAAGTGAGCTAACTTGTTTACAACGGGCAAAAAAGTTCCACACGACTTGCGCTGCCGCGTCACAGTACCTGGTACTCTGGTCCTGGATGTTGAACCCGTTACTCACGCTGCAGCATCACAGTACCTGGTACTCTGGTCCTGGATGTTGAACCCGCTACTCACGCTGCAGCATCACAGTACCTGGTACTCTGGTCCTGGATGTTGAACCCGCTACTCACGCTGCAGCATCATAGTACCTGGTACTCTGGTCCTGGATGTTGAACCCGCTACTCACGCTGCAGCATCATAGTACCTGGTACTCTGGTCCTGAATGTTGAACCCGCGACTCACGCTGCAGCATCCCAGTAACTGGTACTCTGGTCCTGGATGTTGAACCCTCTACTCACACTGCAGCATCCCAATACCTGGTACTCTGGTCCTGGATGTTGAACCCGCGACTCATTCTGCAGTATCACAGTACATGGTACTCTGGTACTGGATGTTGAAACCGCTACTCACGCTGCAGCATCCCAATACCTGGTACTCTGGTCCTGGATGTTGAACCCACTACTCACACTGCAGCATCCCAATACCTGGTACTCTGGTCCTGGATGTTGATCCCGCAACTCATGCTGCAGCATCACAGTACCTGGTACTCTGGTCCTGGATGTTGATCCCGCAACTCATGCTGCAGCATCCCAATACCTGGTACTCTGGTCCTGGATGTTGAACCCGCGACTCATTCTGCAGTATCACAGTACATGGTACTCTGGTCCTGGATGTTGAAACCGCTACTCACGCTGCAGCATCCCAATACCTGGTACTCTGGTCCTGGATGTTGAACCCACTACTCACACTGCAGCATCCCAATACCTGGTACTCTGGTCCTGGATGTTGATCCCGCAACTCATGCTGCAGCATCACAGTACCTGGTACTCTGGTCCTGGATGTTGATCCCGCAACTCATGCTGCAGCATCCCAATACCTGGTACTCTGGTCCTGGATGTTGAAAACGTTACTCACGCTGGCCAAGGATTCATTTAAGCCAAGGTTAATTTGCGTTTTCACACATGTTTATAGGATCAGTGTACTAAACGCTCCAGGATCCAGATCAGAAGGGGAAAATCACCCTTAATGACTATCATTTTTTAAACACATATTTAGTGTCTACGATGTGGAGATTAGCATCCTAAGGGACTCATCAGGTCCATTACTTATGGATGTAACTCAGTGTTATGCTATTATGCCCACCTATGGATTTATAATGAGTTATTTTATTGCTTTTTGTACTGCGGATTTTCTTTTAAAGTGACTTTGGGTGTCTTGGGGAAGAAAAAAAAAAAGTTTTATTATTATGAATAAGGGGGAGGATTGACTTTCATTGTAAACACATTTTCTGTTGTTGTTGAATGTTTTATGTTATGTATGTAAAGATCACCAGGCAGACGATTAGTTAATAGACCATTAAAAAAAGAGTTCCAAACCTCTCTGCAAACAACAGTTAACCCTCACAACCACTCCCAGACAGTCCTAACATAATTATTACTTGAGAAATTGCTCTTTGCTTAAAAGCAATTTTTTTTTTTTTTTTTTTTAAACTATTTTTATTGGAGAAAAAAATATATAAAATAACAGTAAGGTACTTCATTGTTAGCCAGAAATGATTTGATATGGAAATGAAAACTTTTGCATTGGATAGGGCTACAGTTACAACAACAGTTAAAAGGATAATCCATCCCCCAGAAATACAAGTCATGAATCTCCTGTTGGTGGAACACGTATGTTCTATCAGTGGGTAAAATAGCTTCTGATTGGTCAGTCTGAGAAATCTAACTTCTGATTGGTCATGTCTGAGAAATCTAACTTCTGATTGATCATGTCTGAGAAATCTAACTTCTGATTGGTCAGTCTGAGAAATCTAACTTCTGATTGGTCATGTCTGAGAAATCTAACTTCTGATTGGTCAGTCTGAGAAATCTAACTTCTGATTGGTCATGTCTGAGAAATCTAACTTCTGATTGGTCAGTCTGAGAAATCTAACTTCTGATTGGTCATGTCTGAGAAATCTAGAAATTCTTTAGGAACATGTCATAGCTACAGTGCACGGTTCTGGTCACTGGAGACAGCAGATAACACACTGTCACATTTCATAACGCTTTTAAAACCATTACCTACACTTCAGATTGCCAAATCAGCCAACAGATGGTACGGCCACACTTGTCTAGAACACATCCATCCGTTTATATTGGCATGACAAAGTACATTTTTCACATTAGCTGTGCACAATCTAATCAGTGTACCAAATTATTCAACTCAGTTTCTCCTTCAAGTATCATCTCGCAACGGCTCCCTGTGTGTCAGCGGGGAAACGTGGGAAAGGGCCTCTGTTGCCGTAGCAACGCGCTCTGGGCAGCAGAGTTTCCAAGTCGAAACTCGATGAGACAGACTCCTAAATTGATGGTGCAGTTTGTTTAGGCGATTTTACAGCTAGCTAGCTAGCTACTTCACATGCTAATATTGACTTCGGTGTTACTGTGTGTACAGTAGATACGTCCACGGTTAAGTTTAGACAATTATTCCCGAATGGTTAACATTAAGGTTAATGTTTGGGTTAAAAACAAAAATCATAATCGCAACAAATTTGAGCTCGCAGTTTACGCCCATCTGCAATCTAAGGTGGTAATAGCACTCACCGTTGCCCCTAGTGACCGTTGTTTTTTTAAAGTCATCGCCAGATGTCTTGTGTACCAGAATGGACGTGAAATTTTGCCATTGATCTTGAGCGACCTGGCTGTTATTGAGTATCAGTACAAACTGCAGCACATCAGCCTCATTGAAAATGAAGTCCCTCCAGTCGATCTGAAGTAGGCCTATTCTTCCACACTACAATTACAACACCAGGGAGAAAGTAAGGAAGAAATATGAATTAAAAAAAGACAGAAAAGGAAGGATATAAATCCTTTGATGTGTCTGCATACGTGACCGACTGGGTCGATTGGGTCTCATGTAG
>NC_059468.1:44705255-44727755 GCF_905237065.1 Salmo salar
GCCTGTACTCGTGGGAGCACACCTAGGGATACTTTGGGATCCCTCCCTCTCCCCCATTCCTCTCCTCTCTCTTCCCTGTCCCGCTCTGTCCCTCCCTCTCTCCTGTCTCTCCCCCCTGTCTCCCTCCCTCTCCCCCATTCCTCTCCCCTTTCTTCCCCTCTCTTCCCCTCTCTTCCCTGTCCTGCTCTGTCCCTCCCTCTCTCCTGTCTCTCCCCCCTGTCTCCCTCTCTCTCCCCCATTCCTCTCCCCTCTCTTCCCCTCTCCTCTCTCTCCCCCTCTCCCCTTTCTCTCTCCCCCCTCTCTTCTCCTCCTCCTCCTTCACAACAACCTGAAGCCTCACTACACAGCTCCACATAAAAATCCCCTCTCTTCCCCTGTCCTCTCTCTCCCCCTCTCCCATATCTCTCTCCCCTCTCCTCTCTCTCCCCCCCTCTTCTCCTCCTCCTCCTCCTCCTCCACAACAACCTGAAGCCTCACTACACAGCTCCACATAAAAATCCATCTATAACATTTTATTAAGGCCTGTAAATTTCAGCACAATTAATAACAACATCCAGTGAAACCTTATGGAGCTTCTGTTGGAGCAAAACTCCATTAGGACACATCAATATGCAATCTGTTGGAGCAAAACTCCATTAGGACACATCAATATGCAATCTGTTGGAGCAAACTCCATTAGGACACATCAATATGCAATCTGTTGGAGCAAAACTCCATTAGGACACATCAATATGCAATCTGTTGGAGCAAAACTCCATTAGGACACATCAATATGCAATCTGTTGGAGCAAAACTCCATTAGGACACATCAATATGCAATCTGTTGGAGCAAAACTCCATTAGGACGCATCAATATGCAATCTGTTGGAGCAAAACTCCATTAGGACACATCAATATGCAATCTGTTGGAGCAAAACTCCATTAGGACACATCAATATGCAATCTGTTGGAGCAAACTCCATTAGGACACATCAATATGCAATCTGTTGGAGCAAAACTCCATTAGGACACATCAATATGCAATCTGTTTGAGCAAAACTCCATTAGGACACATCAATATGCAATCTGTTGGAGCAAACTCCATTAGGACACATCAATATGCAATCTGTTGGAGCAAAACTCCATTAGGACACATCAATATGCAATCTGTTGGAGCAAAACTCCATTAGGACACATCAATATGCAATCTGTTGGAGCAAAACTCCATTAGGACACATCAATATGCAATCTGTTGGAGCAAAACTCCATTAGGACACATCAATATGCAATCTGTTGGAGCAGAACTCCATTAGGACACATCAATATGCAATCTGTTGGAGCAGAACTCCATTAGGACACATCAATATGCAATCTGTTGGAGCAAAACTCCATTAGGACACATCAATATGCAATCTGTTGGAGCAAAACTCCATTAGGACACATCAATATGCAATCTGTTGGAGCAAACTCCATTAGGACACATCAATATGCAATCTGTTGGAGCAAAACTCCATTAGGACACATCAATATGCAATCTGTTGGAGCAAAACTCCATTAGGACGCATCAATATGCAATCTGTTGGAGCAAAACTCCATTAGGACGCATCAATATGCAATCTGTTGGAGCAAAACTCCATTAGGACGCATCAATATGCAATCTGTTGGAGCAAAACTCCATTAGGACGCATCAATATGCAATCTGTTGGAGCAAAACTCCATTAGGACGCATCAATATGCAATCTGTTGGAGCAAAACTCCATTAGGACACATCAATATGCAATCTGTTGGAGCAAACTCCATTAGGACACATCAATATGCAATCTGTTGGAGCAAAACTCCATTAGGACACATCAATATGCAATCTGTTTGAGCAAAACTCCATTAGGACACATCAATATGCAATCTGTTGGAGCAAACTCCATTAGGACACATCAATATGCAATCTGTTGGAGCAAAACTCCATTAGGACACATCAATATGCAATCTGTTGGAGCAAAACTCCATTAGGACACATCAATATGCAATCTGTTGGAGCAAAACTCCATTAGGACACATCAATATGCAATCTGTTGGAGCAAAACTCCATTAGGACACATCAATATGCAATCTGTTGGAGCAGAACTCCATTAGGACACATCAATATGCAATCTGTTGGAGCAAAACTCCATTAGGACACATCAATATGCAATCTGTTGGAGCAAAACTCCATTAGGACACATCAATATGCAATCTGTTGGAGCAAAACTCCATTAGGACACATCAATATGCAATCTGTTGGAGCAAAACTCCATTAGGACACATCAATATGCAATCTGTTGGAGCAAAACTCCATTAGGACACATCAATATGCAATCTGTTGGAGCAAAACTCCATTAGGACACATCAATATGCAATCTGTTGGAGCAAACTCCATTAGGACACATCAATATGCAATCTGTTGGAGCAAAACTCCATTAGGACACATCAATATGCAATCTGTTGGAGCAAAACTCCATTAGGACACATCAATATGCAATCTGTTGGAGCAAAACTCCATTAGGACACATCAATATGCAATCTGTTGGAGCAAAACTCCATTAGGACACATCAATATGCAATCTGTTGGAGCAAAACTCCATTAGGACACATCAATATGCAATCTGTTGGAGCAAAACTCCATTAGGACACATCAATATGCAATCTGTTGGAGCAAAACTCCATTAGGACACATCAATATGCAATCTGTTGGAGCAAAACTCCATTAGGACACATCAATATGCAATCTGTTGGAGCAAAACTCCATTAGGACACATCAATATGCAATCTGTTGGAGCAAAACTCCATTAGGACACATCAATATGCAATCTGTTGGAGCAAAACTCCATTAGGACACATCAATATGCAATCTGTTGGAGCAAAACTCCATTAGGACACATCAATATGCAATCTGTTGGATCAAAACTCCATTAGGACACATCAATATGCAATCTGTTGGAGCAAAACTCCATTAGGACACATCAATATGCAATCTGTTGGAGCAAAACTCCATTAGGACACATCAATATGCAATCTGTTGGAGCAAAACTCCATTAGGACACATCAATATGCAATCTGTTGGAGCAAAACTCCATTAGGACACATCAATATGCAATCTGTTGGAGCAAAACTCCATTAGGACACATCAATATGCAATGCGAAGTGGCACGTCGAACGGCCCTGATCTTGTTTTAACATTGAAGGGGAGACAATGTGGCACTAGATCTATCTTTCATGCACTACTGGTCCTGGAGGTGATGAAATGGACAGAAATAGAGGGATGGAGAGGAAGATGGAAGGTGGTGGGGGGTGGGGGAGGAGGTGGAGGGAGAGGAGGAGGAGGAGGAGGAGGAGGAGAGGAGGAGGAGGAGGGGGAAGAGGAGGAGGAGGAGGAGGGAGAGGAGGAAGGCAGGGGAGGAGGGATTGAGGGAGGGAGAGAGGTGAGAGAGGGACGGTAGGATAGAGATGGCGAGAGAGATAAGGAGAGAGAGGAGGAGAGAGAGAGGAAGAGAGAGAGGAAGAGAGAGATGAGGCAGAAAGACAGAGACATACAGAGAGAGAGAGGAAGAGAGAGATGAGAGAGGCAGAAAGACAGAGACATACAGAGAGAGAGAGATAGAGATGAGAGAGGCAGAAAGACAGAGACATACAGAGAGAGAGAGGAAGAGAGAGATGAGAGAGGCAGAAAGACAGAGACATACAGAGAGAGAGAGAGAGAGAGGAAGAGAGAGATGAGAGAGGCAGAAAGACAGAGACATACAGAGAGAGAGAGGAAGAGAGAGATGAGAGAGGCAGAAAGACAGAGACATACAGAGAGAGAGAGGAAGAGAGAGATGAGAGAAAGATAGAAAGGGTAAGTGGGTGGAAAGCAAGACAAACTGAAGGAGAGAAAAAGAGCGGCTGTACCCACAAGAAACTTGTGTGTAAAAAATGTGAGAGCAAGAAAAAAGGACAAAGAAATTAATGAGACAAGAGGTGGCAGAGAGGCTGAAGGAACTCACACGTGGAAGACGGCCTTCTGGTCTCCCACCACGGCTCCGTCCCCAACAGTCAGCGTATCGTAACCACGCTCCAGGTCAAAGTCCTCAAAGGTCAGCTTTATCACCTAGGCAACAGTAAAGACGTCAGAATGCGGCGAACAAAATGGCTGTCGTGGTATGAAGGGTTAGGTGGTTCCACAAATATGTCAATCTTTTCCCCCCCTCTGCCATCCCTCCATTTTTGTATTTATTCTCTCTCTCTCTCTCTCTCTCTCTCTCTCTCTCTCTCTCTCTCTCTCTCTCTCTCTCTCTCTCTCTCTCTCTCTCTCTCTATATATATATATATATCCTCTGCAACCAGGGTCAAGGAATTTCCCTAACCCATCCATCCTCTAATCCCTCCATCAGTCCATCCCTCCCATCCATCTATCCCTCTGTCCCTTCATCCTCTAATCCCTCCATCCCTCTAATCCTCCATCCCTCCATCCCTCTATCCTCTAATCCCTCCATCGCTCTATCCTCTAATCCTCCATCCCTCTATCCCTCTAATCCTCCATCCCTCCATCCCTCTATCCTCTAATCCTCCATCCCTCTACCCTCTAATCCCTCCATCCCTCTATCCTCTAATCCCTCTATCCCTCTATCCTCTAATCCCTCTATCCCTCTATTCTCCATCCCTCCATCCCTCTAATCCTCCATCCCTCCATCCCTCTATCCTCTAATCCCTCCATCGCTCTATCCTCTAATCCTCCATCCCTCTACCCTCTATCCCTCTATCCCTCTAATCCCTCTACCCTCTAATCCTCCATCCCTCTACCCTCTAATCCCTCTATCCCTCCATCCCTCTACCCTCTAATCCCTCTACCCTCTAATCCTCCATCCCTCCATCCCTCTACCCTCTATTCCCTCCATCCCTCCATCCCTCTATCCTCTAATCCTCCATCCCTCCATCACTCTACCCTCTATTCCCTCCATCCCTCTAATCCCTCTACCCTCTAACCCCTCTACCCTCTAATCCCTCTACCCTCTAATCCCTCTAATCCCTCTACCCTCTAATCCCTCTACCCTCTAATCCCTCTACCCTCTAATCCCTCTACCCTCTAATCCCTCTAATCCCTCTACCCTCTAATCCCTCTACCCTCTAATCCCTCTACCCTCTAATCCCTCTACCCTCTAATCCCTCTACCCTCTAATCCCTCTACCCTCTAATCCCTCTAATCCCTCTACCCTCTAATCCCTCTACCCTCTAATCCCTCTACCCTCTAATCCCTCTAATCCCTCTACCCTCTAATCCCTCTACCCTCTAATCCCTCTAATCCCTCTACCCTCTAATCCCTCTACCCTCTAATCCCTCTACCCTCTATTCCCTCTACCCTCTAATCCCTCTACCCTCTAACCCCTCTACCCTCTATCCCTCTACCCTCTAATCCCTCTACCCTCTAATCCTCCATCCCTCTAATCCCTCTACCCTCTATCCCTCTACCCTCTAATCCCTCCATCCCTCCATCCCTCTACCCTCTAATCCCTCTATCCTCTAATCCTCCATCCCTCTAATCCCTCTACCCTCTAACCCCTCTACCCTCTATCCCTCTACCCTCTAATCCCTCTACCCTCTAATCCCTCTACCCTCTAATCCCTCTACCCTCTAATCCCTCCATCCCTCCATCCCTCTATCCTCTAATCCTCCATCCCTCTAATCCCTCTACCCTCTAACCCATCCATCCCTCTGTCCTCTAATCAAATCAAATCAAATGTATTTATATAGCCCTTCTTACATCAACTGATATCTCAAAGTGCTGTACAGAAACCCAGCCTAAAACCTCCAAACAGCAAGCAATGCAGGTGTAGAAGCACGGTGGCTAGGAAAAACTCCCTAGAAAGGCCAGAACCTAGGAAGAAACCTAGAGAGGAACCAGGCTATGAGGGGTGACCAGTCCTCTTCTGGCTGTGCCGGGTGGAGAGGAACCAGGCTATGAGGGGTGGCCAGTCCTCTTCTGGCTGTGCCGGGTAGAGAGGAACCAGGCTATGAGGGGTGGCCAGTCCTCTTCTGGCTGTGCCGGGTGGAGATTATAACAGAACATGGCCAAGATGTTCAAATGTTCATAAATGACCAGCATTGTTAAATAATAATAATCATAGTAGTTGTCGAGGGTGCAACAAGTCAGTAACACAAGAGTAAGTGTCAGTTGGCTTTTTCATAGCCGATCTTTGATAATCCATCTAATCCTCTAATCCGGCTATTCCCGGCTACAACCCAAAGTGCCACACACACAATGCAATGCCGTCTGGGGTACGCCTAATAAAAATGTGGTTCACATTTTCAAACAGTCCGTTTATATTGTCCAACGGGGCTGTACGTTTGGGTGATGTTATTTCCTCTCCTGAGTCGCCTCGTTTCACAGCCAAAAATCAAAATTAAACCATCTAGTGTTCAGCGAAATAACAACACAATGTCAAATTCAGGTAGCCTAGTCAAATAATCAACATCCAATCACATTAACCGTTACTCTCTCGCGGGTAACCTTCACTCTTTCGCAGACATTTGGAAACGAAAGACGACAATTTGAAAAATAAGACAGGAGTTTTTTAAATGAACAAATACAGTGTTATATGTAAATAAAGAGCAAAATTATTGATTCATGTTATATTATTATTTGTGCCCTGGTCCTGTAAGAGCTCTATGTCACTTCCCACGAGTCGGGTTGTGACAAAAACACACACTCATTCTTATGTTTAGTAAATGTATCGTATAGTGTGTGTGTGTGTGGCAGGATTACAATGATGGCAAAAAAACAACATTTGAGAGTGACTGACCCTGGTGCTAGAGGGGATACAGCTGGAGGTTGGATGTTTGAAGGGGTACGCGATTTTAATCCATCCATCACTCATCCTCTATCCCTCCATCCTATATCCCTCCATCCTCTACCCCTCTATCCCTCCATCCTCTATTCCTCCATCCTCTATCCCTCCATCCTCTATCCCTCCATCCTCTATCCTCTACCCCTCTATCCCTCCATCCTCTATCCCTTCATCCTCCATCCCTCCATCCTCCATCCTCTATCCCTCCATCCTCTATCCCTCCACCCTCTATCCCTCCACCCTCTATCCCTCCACCCTCCATCCATCCATCCTCCATCCCTCCATCCTCTGTCCCTCCATCCTCTGTCCCTCCATCCTCTATCCTCTATCCATCCCTCCATCCTCTGTCCCTCCATCCTCTATCCCTCCATCCTCTATCCCTCCATCCTCTATCCCTCCATCCTCTATCCCTCCATCCTCTATCCCTCCATCCTCTGTCCCTCCATCCTCTGTCCATCCATCCTCTGTCCATCCATCCTCTATCCCTCCATCCTCTATCCCTATATCCTCTGTCCCTTCATCCTCTATCCCTCCATCCTCTATCCCTCCATCCTCTATCCCTCCATCCCTCTATCCTCTATCCATCTATCCCTCCATCCTCTATCCCTCCAACCTCTATCCTCTACCCCTCTATCCCTCCATCCACTATCCCTTCATCCTCTATCCCTTCATCCTCTATCCCTCCATCGCTCCATCCTCTATCCCTCTATCCACCAACCCTCTATCCCTCCACCCTCCACCCTCTATCCCTCTATCCTCTATCCACCCACCCCTCTATCCACCCCTCCATCCTCTATCCTCTATCCATCCCTCCATCCTCTGTCCCTCCATCCTCTATCCCTCCATCCTCTATCCCTCCATCCTCTATCCCTCCATCCTCTATCCCTCCATCGCTCCATCCTCTATCCCTCTATCCACCCACCCTCTATTCCTCCACCCTCCATCCTCTATCCCTCCATCCTCTATCCCTCCATCCCTCTATCCTCTATCCATCCATCCCTCCATCCTCTGTCTCTCCATCCTCTATCCCTCCATCCTCTATCCCTCCATCCTCTATACCTCCATCCTCTATACATCCATCCTCTATACCTCCATCCTCTATCTCTCCATCCTATATCCCTCTATCCCTCTATTCTCTATCCCTCTATCCTCTATCCATCCATCCATCCATCCATCATCTATCCCTCTATCCCTCCATCCTCTATCCCTCGATCCCTCTATCCTCTATCCTCTATCCATCCATCTCTCCATCCTATATCCCTCCATCGCTCCATCCTCTATCCCTCCATCCTCTGTCCCTCCATCCTCTATCCCTCCATCCGCTATCCCTCCATCCTCTATACCTCCATCCTCTATACCTCCATCCTCTATCCCTCCATCCTCTATCCCTCTATCCTCTATCCAACCCTCCATCCTCTATCCCTCCATCCTCTATCCCTCCATCCTCTATCCCTCCATCCTCTATCCCTCCATCCTCTATCCCTCCCTCCCTCTATCCTCTATCCCTCCATCCTCCATCCCTCCATCCTCTAACCCTCCGTCCTCTATCTCTCCATCCTATATCCCTCCATCGCTCCATCCTCTATCCCTCCATTATCTACCCATCTATCCATCCACCCTCTATCCCTCCATCCTCTATCCATCCATCCCTCCATCCTCTATCCCTCCATCCCTCATCCTCCATCCATCCTCTATCCCTCCATCACTCTATCCCTCCATCCTCTATCCCTCCATCACTCTATCCCTCCATCCTCTATCCCTCCATCACTCTATCCCTCCATCCTCTATCCATCCATCCCTCCATCCTCTATCCCTCCATACTCTATCCCTCCATCCCTCCATTCTCTATCCCTCCATCCTCTATACCTCCATCCTCTATCCCTCCATCCCTCCATCCTCTATCCCTCCATCACTCTATCCCTCCATCCTCTATCCCTCCATCCTCTATCCCTCCATCCTCTATACCTCCATCTCTCCATCCTCTATCCCTCCATCCTCTATCCCTCCATCCCTCCATCCTTTATCCCTCCATCCTCTATAACTCCATCCTCTACCCTCTATCCCTCCATCACTTTATCCCTCCGTCCTCTATCCCTCCATCCTCTATCCCTCCATCACTCTATCCCTCCATCCTCTATCCCTCCATCACTCTATCCCTCCATCACTACATCCCTCCATCCCTCCATCCTCTATCCCTCCAACCTCTATCCCTCCATCCTCTATCCCTCCATCACTATATCCCTCCATACTCTATCCTTCCACCACTCTATCCCTCCATACCTGCATCACTCTATCCCTCCATCCTCTATCCCTCTATTCTCTATTCCTCCATCCCTCCATCCTCTATCCTCCTTCACTCTATCCCTCCATCCTCTATCCCTCCATCTTCCATCCATCCATCCCTCCATCCTCTATCCCTCCATCTATCCATCCCTCCATCCTCTATCCCTCCATCCTCTATCTCTCCATCCTCTATCTCTCCATCCTCCATCCCTCCATCGTCTATCCCTCCATCACTCTATCCCTCCATCCTCCATCCCTCCATCCTCTATCCCTCCATCACTCTATCCCTCCATCCTCTATCCCTCCATCCTCCATCCCTCCATCCTCTATCCCTCCATCCTCTATCCCTCCATCCTCTATCCCTCCATTCTCTGTCCCTCCATCCCTCCATCCCTTCATCCCTCCATCCTCTATCACTAAATCCCTAAATCCTCTATCCCTCCATCGCACTATCCCTCCATCCTCTATCCCTCTATCCTCTGTCCCTCCACCCTCTATCCCTCCATACTCTATCCATCCATCCCTCCATCCTCTATCACTCCATCCTCTATCCCTCCATCCTCTACCCCTCTATCCCTCCATCCTCTATCCCTCCATCCTCTATCTCTCCATCCTCTATCTCTCCATCCTCTATCCCTCCATCCTCTATCCCTCCATCCTCTATCCCTCCATCCTCTATCCCTCCATCCTCTATCCCTCCATTCTCTAATCCGACAATCGGTTTCACTCCTACGAAACGCTCGTCCCTCAACCAATCAGGGCATACTAAGTTGCTCTATCAGTGGCCGTGAGTTGTACCCTGAGTCTGACCTGATCATGTCACCTGACCAGATAGAACACATCTGTCTATGGTCTATTATTAGACAATTCAGCAACTCAGAGGCTATATCCCAAATGAAACTCTCTTCCTTTTATAGTGCACTACTAGATCCACGTGACTCAAAAGTAGTGGTCTTTTTCGCAGAGAAAAACGTTGTGATTTAAGACACAGCTAACCCTCAGAATCACCAGGGCGAGTCACTAAATCGCTAAATCCCATTGTGGGCCATTTCCAGTCACTTCCAGTGAACCACAAGGTGAATACATGTTAGGATGGATTTATGCATTAGCTTTTCTACCCAGGAAATATATCTATTCAACTTGAGCTCATTGGCTCGCGAGAAATTCAGGGACGAGTTCGATAATCTAAATGCTTCTTCGTAAACTGATTATAATAAATAATAAACATTAACATAAAATCAGTAAGGATGAAGAAAGGAGAAAAAAAAACGAACCGAATCAATAGGGAAAAGGTGCTGTTTAGTCTTCTGATTCAAATCAGCTGCTCCACACTTCCTGTTTAATGTTTACTGGGAGAGCAGAGGCCTAATGAAAAAAGCTGATAAAAATGCAAATTGCATTCTGTCTTATGGTAAACCCACACACTGATTTAAATTGCCAGGACTGGTGAGGGAGGGAGGGAGGGAGGGAGGGAGGGAGGGAGGGAGGGAGGGAGGGAGAGCGAGAACGAGAGAGAGAGAGAGAGAGAGAGAGAGAGAGAGAGGATGCTGTTCTGGGTCAGATCACCAGATAAAATGCAGTTTCATCCTACAAAAAAGACATACATGTGTAGGATCTTAATTTGACCAGTATTGTTGCAACAAAATTATCAACAAGATTTTAACATTTAGTGCATCATTTTCACGAATGGCCCCGGAGGAGATGGCTGCCGTTTTGCCCGTAATTATTTAGTATGTTTTTTTTCACGTTGTTTGTAACTTATTATTTACATAATGTTTCTTCCACCATCTCTTATGATGGAAAAGAGCTTCTGGACATCGATTGGAAGTGGACAAAGATTTTTTCTTTAACGAGTCGGACGCAAAGGATTTACTCCAGATACCCGACCAGGCCCAAATCCCCGTCATTCTCATGAAGAGAAGATACAGGGGACGTAGGTCCGGGTGCCTAATGAGAATTGGTCGGCGAGTGCGTAACCCCCCTCTACCATTCGTCCTATTAGTGCAATCACTGGAGAATAAACTGAACTGAACTCCGATCAAGTTTATCCTACCAACGGGACATTAAAAACTGTAATATCTTTTTTTTCACAGAGTCTTGGCTGAATGACGACAGGAATATCATACAGCTGGCGGGGTTTAGTTCCATCGGAAAGATAGAACAGTTGCCTCCGGTAAGACAAGGGGTGCTGGTCTGTATCTATTTGTCAATAACCGCTGGTGCACAAAATCAGATAATAAGGAAGTCTTGAGGTTTTGCTCGCCTGAGGTAGAGTACCTCATGATAAGCTGTAGACCACACTATCTACCAAGAGAGTTTTCATCTGTATTTTTTGTAGCTGTCTATTTACCACCACAGACCGATGCTGGCACTAAGACCGCTCTCAACCAGCTGTATAAGGCCATAAGCAAACAAGAAAATGCTCATCCAGAGGCGGCGCTCCTATTGGCTGGGGACTTTAATGCAGGGAAACTTGAAGCCATTTTTCACCTAATTTCTACCAAGATGTCACATGATCAACCAGAGGGAAAACAACTCTAGACCACCTTTATATACCGTACAAAACTCTCCCTCGCCCTCCATTTGACAAATCTGACTATAATTCTATCCTCCTGATTCCTGCTTACAAACAAAAACTAAATCAGGAAGTACAAGTGACTCGAATAATATGGAAGTGGTCAGATGACGCAGATGCTAAACTACGGGACTGTTTTGCAGACTGGAATATTTTCCGTGACTCATCCGATGGCATTGAGGAGTACACCAGATCAGTCAATGGCTTCATCAAGAAGTGAATTGATGACGTCGTCTCCACAGTGACTGTACGTACATACCCCAACCAGAAGCCATGGATTACAGGCAACATCCGCACTGAACTAAAGGCTAGAGCTGTTGCTTTCAAGGAATGGGACTCTAACCCAGACGCTTATAAGAAATCCCGCTATGACCTCAGATGAACCATCAAACAGTAAAAGCAAAAATACAGGACTAAGGTTGAATCATACTATACAGGCTTCGACGCCCGTCGAATGTGCCAGGGCTTGCAAACTATTACGGACTACAAAAGGGAAGCCCAGCCACGAGCTGCCCTGTGACACAAACCTACCAGATGAGCTAAATGACTTCTATGCACACTTTGAAGTAACCAACACTGAAGAATGCATGAGAGCACCAGCTGTTCTGGATGACTGTGTGATAACGCTCGCCATAGCCGATGTGAGCAAGACCTCTAAAAAGATCAACATTCACAAAGCCGCAGCGCCAGATGGATTACATTTACATTTTACCAGAACGTGTACTCTGAGCATGTGCTGACCAACTGGCAAGTTTACTTACTGTACTCCCTGTCCCTGGCCGAGTCTGTAATACCTACATGTTTCAGGCCCAGACTGCATCCCTAGCCGCATCCTCAGAGCATGAGCTGACCAGCTGGCTGGAGTGTTTACGGACATATTTAATCTCTCTCTATCCTAGTCTGCTGACCCCACTTGCTTCACTGTGTCCACCATAGTCCCTGTTCCCAAGAACACCAAGGTAACATGCCTAAATGACTACCTACCAGTAGCACTCACGTCTGTAACCATGAAGTGCTTTGAAAGGCTGGTCATGGCTCACACCAACAGCATCATGCCAGACCCACACCAAATTGCATACCGCCCCAACAGATACACAGATGATGCAATCTCTATTGCACTCCACACTGCCCTTTCCCCCCTGGACAAAAGGAACATCTACGTGAGAATGCTATTCATTGACTACAGCTCAGCGTTCAGCACCATAGTACCCACAAAGCTCATCACTAAGCTAAGAACCCTGGGACTAAACACCTCCCTCTGCAACTGGATCCTGGACTTCCTGACGGGCCGCCCCCAGGTGGTAAGGGTAGGCAACACCACTACGCTGATCCTGAACACAGGGGCCTCTCAGGGGTGAGTGCTTAGTCCCCTCCTGTACTCCCTGTTCACCCACGACTGTGTGGCCAAGCACGACTCCAATACCATCATTAGGTTTCCTGACAACACATCAGTGGTAGGCCTTATCACCGACAACGATGAGACAGCCTATAGGGAGGAGGTCAGAGAACTGGAAGTGTGGTGCCAGGACAACAACCTCTCCCTCAACATGATCAAGACAAAGTAGATGATTGTGGACTACAGCAAAAGCAGGGCTGAGCACGCTCCCATTCTCATTGACAGGGAGGTAGTGGAGCAGGTTGAGAGCTCCTTGGTGTCCACATCACAAACAAACTATCATGGTCCAAACACACCAAGCCAGTCGTGAAGAGGGCACGACAAAACCTATTCCCCCTCAGGAGACTGAAAAGACTTGGCATGGGTCCTCAGATCCACAAAAGGTTCCACAGCTGCGCCATTGAAAGCATCCTGACTGGTTGCATCACCACCTCGTATGGCAACTGCTCAGCCTCCGAGGGAGGCGCTACAGAGGGTAGTGCGTACGGCCCAGTATATCACTGGGGTCAAGCTTCCTGCCATCCAGGACCTCTATACCAGGCGGTGTCAGAAGAAGGCCCTGAAAATTGCCAAATTCTCCAGCCACCCACCCTAGTCATAGACTGTTCGATCTGCTAACGCACGGCAAGCGGTACCGGAGCACCAAGTCTAGGTCCAAGAGGCTTCTAAACAGCTTCTACCCCCAAGCCATAAGATTCCTGAACAACTAATCAAATGGCTACCCAGACCCCTCTTTTACGCTGCTGCTACTCTCTGTTATTATCTATTATCTATGGACAGTCACTTTACCCATAACTACATGTACTTATTACCTCAATTACCTCGTCTAACCTGTACCTCCACACATTGACTCTGTACCGCTACCCCGTGTATATAGCCTCATTATTGAGGAAATGCTTTTAGTATATTTTAGTTTTCAAAAGCTTGTAAAGTTTGTAATTTCCACTTTTACATTTCAGACTTGATTTTCCCTAATGAAAATGTTATCAACCTCTACCAAAATGTCCATTAATTACAGTCCACATAATACTTAACATTTTCTGTTGCTGCAGGATTACTTTCCTTCTGCAACAAACTGTGGCTCAGTTGGTAGAGCATGATGTTTGCAACACCAGGGTTGTGGGTTCCATTCCCACGGGGGGCCAGTACAAAAAAAAAATGTAGTGCATTCACTACTGTAAGTCGCTCTGGATAAGAACGTCTGCTAAATGACCAAAATGTAAACTGACTCAAATTAGATCCTACATCTGTACATGAAAAGTGAAATTACTGTTTACATAAATTCTGTGTATTTATGTAAAGCTCAAAAGATCATGAAGCAAAACAATTCTCATCAACAAAACATTGATCAAATTAAGATCATACATCTGTACAGCTTTTACCAAGAGGTGGAAGATAGAAAGAACAGCCAAATGGACAGACTCACCAGGGTCAGAGGGTTGAAAGTGACTGGAACAGCCAAATGGACAGACTAACCCGGGTCAGAGGGTTGAAAGTGACTGGAACAGCCAAATGGACAGACTCACCAGGGTCAGAGGGTTGAAAGTGACTGGAACAGCCAAATGGACAGACTAACCCGGGTCAGAGGGTAGACTAATCTCAGTCATTCCTGAAGAAGACCAGACTGTATTTAGTCAGAAATAGCCCTGCTGTGTCTGCATCGGCGTGTCTGCGTCTCACCCTGCGTCCTAAATGGCACTCTATTCCCTATGTAGTACACTGATGTTGGACCAGAGACATTTGGGACACACACCCTCAGTCTCCTCTCTGACCTACAGTAATATCTCCTCTGGCTGCATGTGGTGGCGTGGCAGTGCGGTGTGTGTGTGGTGAGGTGTGGTTTGGTAGTGAACAGAATGGAACGCCATCTTTCGAACTCTACAGAGAAAGAACAGCAGCGCTCCATTTTCATCTGGTCAGGAAGTGGAGTGAGAGACGGGCAAAAAGTACCACTTTCTGGCTCACACCCTGTTACTCCATCCAGAGCCCGGTGGAGTGTACCCAACGGCGTGTGTGTGTTTGTGTGTTTGTGTGTGTGTGTGTGTGTGTGTGTGAGAGATGCATGTGTGCACTTAATTTCACTTTACGTCTGTCTACCACTCCTCTGTCCTCTCTCCTCATACTCTGTCCCTCACTCAGCCACAGTGATACAGGGACAGATCTGTAAAACCATTTGTTTGAGCTCAGAGAAGGACATGTGTTAGCACTGTGGCCTTGAACCTCTGAAGTCATCTCTGTTTCTTATCATATCCTCTTATTGATGTCTATATCTCTCCATCTCTCTGCTGTCTTCTTCCTCTCCTTCTCCACAGGTAATTCCACTATCTTTCTCTCTGATTCATTTAATCGATCCTTCTCTAGCTGTAACTTCCCAACTAATTTGCAGGGCATTGTACCAACTCCTTTGCAGGGCATTGTACCAACTCATTTGCAGGGCATTGTACCAACTCCTTTGCAGGACATTGTACCAACTCCTTTGCAGGACATTGTACCAACTCCTTTGCAGGACATTGTACCAACTCCTTTGCAGGACATTGTACCAACTCCTTTGCAGGACATTGTACCAACTCATTTGCAGGGCATTGTACCAGCTACTTTGCAGGGCATTGTACCAACTCATTTGCAGGACATTGTACCAACTCCTTTGCGGGACATTGTATCTGACTAGTCCACAAAAGAAGCTCTACAGCCATAGTGTTATCTCTCTTTGTGTTTAACACAGCAACTTAAATGAAAGGTGGATCTGATCTGACAGAGTTTGGGGAAGGAATATACACTTAAAATGATGGTTTGGAGACATATTACAAACACACGTAAAAAATGCCCTATATTTGAAATAATGTATGATCTTAACATTGTACAGTGTGTCGCAATCACACTGCACACTGCCCTATCCCATCTGGACAAGCAGAATACCTATGTAAGAATGCTGTTCATTGATTACAGCTCAGCATTTAACACCATAGTACCCTCCAAACTTGTCATTAAGCTCGAGACCCTGGGTCTCAACCCCTCCCTGTGCAACTGGGTCCTGGACTTCCTGACGGACCGCCCCCAGGTGGTGAGGGTAGGAAACAACATCTCCACCCCGCTGATCCTCAACACTGGGGCCCCACAAGGGTGCGTTCTCAGCCCCCTCCTGTACTCCATGTTCACCCATGACTGCGTGGCCATGCACGCCTCCATCTCAATCATCAAGTTTGCAGACGACACAACAGTAGGAGGCCTGATTACCAACAACGACGAGACGGCCTACAGGGAGGAGGTGAGGGCCCTCGGAGTGTGGTGTCAGGAAAATAACCTCACACTCAACGTCAACAAAACAAAGGAGATGATCGTGGACTCCAGGAAACAGCAGAGGGAGCACCCCCCTATCCACATCGACGGGACAGCAGTGGAGAAGGTGGAGAGTTTTAAGTTCCTCTGCGTACACATCACGGACAAACTGAAATGGTCCACCCACACAGACAGCGTGGTGAAGAAGGCGCAGCAGCGCCTCTTCAACATCAGGAGGCTGAAGAAATTTGGCTTGTCACCAAAAACACTTACACGCTTTTACAGATACACAATCGAGAGCATCCTGTCGGGCTGTATCACCGCCTGGTACTGCAACTGCTCCGCCCACAACCGTAAGGCTCTCCAGAGGATAGTGCGGTCTGCACAACGCATCACCCGGGGCAAACTACCTGCCCTCCAGGACACCTACACCACCCGATGTCACGGGAAGGCCAAAAAGATCATCAAGGACATCAACCACCCGAGCCACTGCCTGTTCACCCCGCTATCATCCAGAAGTTGAGGTCAGTACTGGTGCATCAAAGCTGGGAACCGAGAGACTGAAAAACAGCTTCTATCTCAAGGCCATCAGACTGTTAAACAGCCATCACTAACATTGAGTGGCTGCTGCCAATATACTCTAGCCACTTTAATAATTAAAAATGGATGTAATAAATGTATCACTAGTCACTTTAAACAATGCCACTTTATATAATGTTTACATACCCTACATTACTCATCTCATATGTATATACTGTACTCTATACCATCTACTGCATCTTGCCTATGCCGTTCGGCCATCGCTCATCCATATATTTATATGCACATATTCTCATACACACAAGTGTAAAGGAATGAATGAGGTAGTTGTTGTGAAATTGTTAGATTACTTGTTAGATATTACTGCACTGTAGGAACAAGAAGGACAAGATTTTCGCTACACTCGCATTAACATCTGCTAACCATGCGTATGTGAACAATAACATTTGATTTGATTCGTTTTTTTTAGCAGTAGCTCATTTAGCATTTAGCTTACCATCAGAGAAGCAAACAAGTAGTGCATAAACACTAGTACATATTAGCGTAGCATAGCATCACTAACATTAAGTACTCCATTTTCAAAGTATAATTTCCATATTAGCAAGTCATAATGTCAGACTGTTGTAAATATTAACATAGCATAGCAAGTAGTCACAAAATCACGAAGTAGTCAATATTAGCATTTAGCATGTCAGTTCTGTACATAGTACTGGATTAGCATAGCATAGCAACATTAACACAACATTTTCAGTATTAGCGTATAGCATTAGCAATGTGAGACCATACCTTGGTGGTGTCTGTAGCGGTGATGACCCAGGTGCAGTTAGCATTGTTGTCGTACTGGACAGGGTAGTTTGGTGATGCGACGATACCGTTAGGCCCTCTCAGCTGACCACCACACATAGGAGCTGAAAGAGAAAATAACAACACACTGTTAGGCTATTTACTTATCAATTGAACTGTGAATCAACTTCCACATACTGTACAAATTAGTTTATTGTATGTGTAATATGTTTTGTGTATATAATCTCATAATTTGACCCTAAAGGGCATTGAAAAAACGTTCAAAGAGGACAGTTAGACCATTTCTAAAACAGACAGAGGAGCAGAGAATAGATAGTAAAAAACAAACTAGCACCCCCAACAGAGGTAGACTTTGGCTCGAACACCATAACAGAACACAGCTAAGCCAAACCAGACCAACTAAACCCAGTCTCATCCTGTCTCATCTCGAACCCAATAGAACAACAAGAGACTGGAGAGAAGCTCTATAATATGTCTGAAGTAGTGAATGATGTTTGAGAAGGCTGGGATCAAGACGTAAGGGATGGTTGGATCAGATATAGAAGGCTGGGATCAAGACATAAGGGACGGCTGGATCAAGACATACGGGATGGCTGTATCAAGACATAAAGGATGGCTGGATCAAGACATAAGGGATGGCTGGATCAAGACATAAGGGATGGCTGGATCAAGACATAAGGGATGGCTGGATCAAGGCATAAGGGATGGCTGGATCAAGACATAAGGGATGGCTGGATCAAGACATAAGGGATGGCCCTTGCTGTCTCTGCCTTGCCGGTTCCCCTCTTTCCACTGGGATTCTCTGCCTCTAACCCTTTTACAGAGGCTGAGTCACTGGCCTACTGGTGTTCTTCCATGCCGTCCATGGGAGGGGTGCGTCACTTGAGTGGGTTGAGTCACTGACGTGGTCTTCCTGTCTGGGTTGGCGCCCCCCTTGGGTTGTGCCATGGCGGAGATCGTTGTGGGCTATACTCGGCCTTGTCTTAGGACGGTAAGTTGGTGGTTGGAGACATCCCTCTAGTGGTGTGGGGGCTGTGCTTTGGCAAAGTGGGTGGGGTTATATCCTGCCTGTTTGGCCCTGTCCGGGGTATCATCGGATGGGGCCACAGTGTCTTCTGATCCCTCCTGTCTCAGCCTCAAGTATTTATGCTGCAGTAGTTTATGTGTCGGGGGCTAGGGTCAGTCTGTTACATCTGGAGTATTTCTCTTGTCTTATCCGGTGTCCTGTGTGTATTTAAATATGCTCTCTCTAATTCTCTCTTTCTCTCTTTCTGTCTTTCTCTCGGAGGACCTGAGCCCTAGGACCATGCCTCAGGACTACCTGGTATGATGACTCCTTGCTGTCCCCAGTCCACCTGGCCGTGCTGCTGCTCCAGTTTCAACTGTTCTGCCTGCGGCTATGGAACCCTGACCTGTTCACCGGACGTGCTTGTTGCACCCTCGACAACTACTATGATTATTATTATTTGACCATGCTGGTCATTTATGAACATTTTAACATTTTAACATTTTGACCATGTTCTGTTATAATATCCACCCTGCACAGCCAGAAGAGGACTGGCCACCCCTCATAGCCTGGTTCCTCTCTAGGTTTCTTCCTAGGTTTTTGGCCTTTCTAGGGAGTTTTTCCTAGGGAGTTTTTCCTAGCCACCGTGCTTCTTTCACATGCTTTGCTTGCTGTTTGGGGTTTTAGGCTGGGTTTCTGTACAGCACTTTGAGAATATCAGCTGATGTACGAAGGGCTATATAAAAAAATAAATTTGATTTTGAAAAATAAATTTGATGGCTGGATCAAGACATACGGGATGGCTGTATCAAGATATAAGAGATGGCTGTATCAAGACATAAAGGATGGCTGGATCAAGACATACGGGATGGCTGTATCAAGACATACGGGATGGCTGGATCAAGATATAAGAGATGGCTGTATCAAGACATAAAGGATGGCTGGATCAAGACATACGGGATGGCTGGATCAAGACATAAGGGATGGCTGGATCAAGACATAAGGGATGGCTGGATCAAGACATAAGGGATGGCTGGATCAAGACATAAGGGATGGCTGGATCAAGACATAAGGGATGGCTGGATCAAGACATAAGGGATGGCTGGATCAAGACATAATGGATGGCTGGATCAAGACATAAGGGATGGCTGGATCAAGACATAAGGGATGGCTGGATCAAGACATAAGGGATGGCTGGACCAAGACATAAGGGATGGCTGGATCAAGACATAAGGGATGGCTGGATCAAGACATAAGGGATGGCTGGATGAAAACATAAGGGATGGCTGGATCATGACATAAGGGATGGCTGGATGAAAACATAAGGGATGGCTGGATCAAGACATAAGGGATGGCTGGATCAAGACATACGGGATGGCTGGATCAAGACATAAGGGATGGCTGAATCAAGACATAAGGGACGGCTGGATCAAGACATAAGGGATGGCTGGATCAAGACATAAGGGATGGCTGGACCAAGACATAAGGGATGGCTGGATCAAGACATAAGGGATGGCTGGATCAAGACATAAAGGACGGCTGGATCAAGACATAAGGGATGGCTGAATCAAGACATAAGGGACGGCTGGATCAAGACATAAAGGATGGCTGGATCAAGACATAAGGGATGGCTGGATCAAGACATACGGGATGGTGGGATATTTGTCCTAAAGCACTAGTAGTTGTCTTTTAGAGGTCATTCTGGCTTCCACTCTACTCTGTCCTTGTTCCCCTCGGCCACCGAAATGCACTTTAAACACCTCAAATTGAAGCAGGCCATGTCTAATGAAGGCTTTTAGGAAATGCCTGGGTGTCAGGGGCTAAATTAAGTTAGTTAAGAGGTCTAGACCCAGACTCTACTCTTAATCAGTTATGTCTGAAGTAGAGAGGTCCGTAGAGGAATGCCCCCTGCAAAATAAATGCAGCCCCCCCCCCCAAACACCAGCCACATTAAATAATGGGTAGTGTTCATTTTAAAGTTTAAGGAAAATAATCAAGTAATTAACTTGAGTGGTACTGACAGTGAAGGTGACCTTCATGAAATATATCACTGTGTAGGTGGGCTAACTGCAGAGTCCAATAAACTATATTCCCCATTTCTGGTTAATAACGAGGACCATAATGAGGTTGATTCTCTCCCCTGTTAATACGCCATCTGTATTGTGGCTGCAGAGCCGCTGGTCTAATAACCCTGCAATCAAGATAATAAGGGCTCAGAGAGATAGCGTTGAGTCCCAAAATTGCAACCTAGTCCACATGTAGTGGACTACTTTTGGCTCTGGTCACACTGTATAGGGAAAAAGGCTCAATTTGGGATATAGCATAGAAGACATTCAGACGGACCTAAACGCCCTGAGCACTACTACAGAAGTGAGGGTATAGAAGGCTGAGCATTACTACAGTACTGAGGATATACAAGGCTGAGCAATACTACAGTACTGCAGATATACAAGGCTGAGCAATACTACAGTACTGCAGATATACAAGGCTGAGCATTACTACAGTACTGCAGATATACAAGGCTGAGCAATACTACAGTACTGCAGATATACAAGGCTGAGCAATACTACAGTACTGAGGATATACAAGGCTGAGCAATACTACAGTACTGAGGATATACAAGGCTGAGCAATACTACAGAACTGAGGATATTCAAGGCTGAGCAATACTACAGAACTGAGGATATTCAAGGCTGAGCAATACTACAGTACTGAGGATATACAAGGCTGAGCATTACTACAGTACTGCGGTACCATTTCAGAGAATATTCAAGGCTGAGCAATACTAATTCTACCATTTCAGAGAATATTCAAGGCTGAGCAATACTCCAGTACTACGGTACCATTTCAGAGGATATACAAGGCTGAGCAATACTACAGTACTGCAGTACCATTTCAGAGAATATTCAAGGCTGAGCACTACTACAGAACTGAGGATATACAAGGCTGAGCAGTACTACAGTACTGCGGTACCATTTCAGAGAATATTCAAGGCTGAGCAATACAACAGTACTGCGGTACCATTTCAGAGGATATTCAAGGCTGATCAATACTACAGTACTGCGGTACCATTTCAGAGAATATTCAAGGCTGAGCAATACTACAGTACTGCGGTACCATATCAGAGGAACATGCTTTAAATCCAATTTTTACTTAATCAGAGGATAAAGCTTTAAATCCAGATTTGATTTCATTTAGACGATGAAAAGCTTTGTGTTCTAGTTGGGACCAGTAGTTATCTGGTAGAGTTTTCATGGTCATAGGGTTTGGAGCCGCTCCGGCTCTCGACGTCGCCGGTCTACTAACCAATGATCCTGGCAATCATCATTACGCACACCATCTCCCCATCATTCCTCACACCATCTCCCCATCATTCCTCACACCATCTCCCCATCATTCCACACACCATCTCCCCATCATTCCACACACCATCTCCCCATCATTCCGCACACCATCATTCCGCACACCATCTCCCCATCATTACAAACACCATCTCCACATCATTCCGCACACCATCTCCCCATCATTCCTCACACCATCTCCACATCATTACGCACACCATCTCCCCATCATTCCTCACACCATCTCCCCATCATTCCGCACACCATCTCCCCATCATTCCACACACCATCTCCCCATCATTCCACACACCATCTCCCCATCATTCCACACACCATCTCCCCATCATTCCGCACACCATCATTCCGCACACCATCTCCCCATCATTACACACACCATCTCCCCATCATTCCGCACACCATCTCCCCATCATTCCGCACACCATCTCC